>NC_068939.1:137271585-137549085 GCF_016801865.2 Culex pipiens pallens
CTCGGAACAAACGTTATCTGGCGACCATTGTTTTCGCGGGCTGATCGTTCCGCGCTCGAAGTGTTCCGCTAGAGATCCTGCCCAACAACTGACAGACCCGCCGCGCTCTATAAGCTAACGAGCAAAAATATTTCATAAATCTCGCCACCATCGCGCGGACGCGCCAAACCGGACCCCAAGAATTCCTTTCCCGGCCTTATCAAGATGAAGGCCCAGATGTGCATTGTTTTGCTTCCCGGCGGTAATTGTCACCCAACTATTGCACACGGCTTATCGCGGCCAGCTGTCAAAGTGGCCGAACCCCCGTCCGTCCGTCCTCCTTGAGGAGCGTGTGGCAATATTTATGGAAGTTGATTATTTCATTCATTTCAATCGCGCTATTACGCGCGCGAGTTGGGATGAGCTTGCCGGGTTCAAACGGGGGGGTGGCCAGGGTCGTAGCTAGGGTTGGATACCCCCCATCCCGAACTCTACAGAAAGTCTCCTCAATTTATTGTATCGAAATCACGCGAATGAGAGAAAGAAGAGAGATCTGTTGAATTTTGTCGGTGCATGACAGAGAGCAAAAGAGCAACTCTCTTTCTAAACTAATCTGGAAAAATAGAGAGTTACTCTCTTGCTCACTGTCTTTAGCAACCTCAGATAAGTTTCAGTTTGTTTTGCTGATTTTGCTCAAATTGTTCCAGCCTTTTTGGCCGACCCTTGGAACCACCTCTGGAGATCCCTGTCCCCGCGGATAACGACGTAAACCGGCGCACAGGTTCTGGCGGCGGTGTAAAGTGCCATAACAATGTACCTAGCACAACCGTGCCGTCCGCACCGCGAAGAAGCAGCAACCCGGTGGTGGTCCCGGCTTGCAATAAAATCTACCCGAAGAAAAAGGTTCGCGGTGCGGGTAGCGTCATAAATAATAATAAACGTAAGAAATATGGCACTCGGAGTTCGGTTTCGGAGCGCTGCGCGCGCGGGAGAATCGCGCCAACTCCGCCGAAGAGGTGGGTTCCGCCACACGTCAGCACCAGGAGAAACAATAAAAAGCAGATATACTGGCCCAGGGCTCGAACCGGGGTCGTCGCGTACCCAACTTTAAATTGGATTTTGGGCAAGTGAGATTTATTGGCCGCGGACACGTTGTCGTGCTCGCAGGGTTGTCCTGGAGGGGTGCGCCTAATGAGTCGTGGGGCGTAATTGAGTGCGGCTTTACGGCCGCAAAGGTGTCTGCGATTAAGACGCCACGAGAGGACGAACGCCGCGGAGTTGACAATCGGCGCGATTGTTGTTGGCCGAGATCTGAGGCCGTCGAGCCGCCGAGGAATCTCGTTGTTTGCGATCGGTGACGACTCGGAGAACCGACAGGCAAACAAAGATTCTCCAAATATTTACAACTCCAGAGCTGGTACGTCAGATTGTCGTGGTCGTGCTAGCGTGGCGCAATCGACCTGCTCAAACTCAACGTAGACTTCTGTGGGAAAGAGCGGGATCTTCTGTTTGTTTACATTTAACGTGAAGACTTCCATCATTGTCATGATTTTTCGTTCAAAGATATAATTTTTGCGTCGCTTTCAATATTTTGACAAAATTCCTTCAACAAGTTGTTTAGAATAGTGCCCTACACATGCTGATTCCTTTTGGTAACGATTATCCGATTCCTTGTAAAGCTATGGAAATCGTCATTAATCAATGATTGCCAACTAGGACGTCAATGACTGTGCCACAAAATTATATAAATTTTAAAGCACATTTGATTTAGATCAAAAATTCTTTCAGTGGCTTCTAGAAGGCAACAACCGGCACATGCTGATTCCTTTTGGTGCTGAAATTCGTTAAATTGAGTTTAATACAGAATAATTTATATTGATGATTAATTTTCTTCGAAAATGATCAACGGCTTCACCTTAAGGTTAAGTCCTCATAAACAAAATAGAAAATGTAAACAAAATGTATTGTCAGTGAGGAACTGACGTTTCTCAAAATGTACCCAAATTTGGGTAATTTAGCTTGACGCAAGCTAGCCCAACAGTGACGAATTTCACAGGTTTCTTCGCCACTCTCGGAGAGAGTGTCCAGTTCGGTGTAAGGAAATCTAAGGCATTTCGGGAGACCAGCACTACAATAAAGGATGGCATTGTTCCACACCTGTTTGTGAAAGCGCTGTATTTGGAGTCGTTGTCGGGGTTAGCGTATACCAGAGTTATCTCGTACTAGGGTATCGGAGATTTGAGTTCACCAGCTCAGTTCCAAATAACACGATGGAGTTGATTGTGGCACGGTTGAAGCACTTTTATCCCGCGTGTCGTCCATGCAACTCCATGGCGTTCCACTAGGACAGCACTCCAATCAAAAATTGCCACAGTTGAATGAAAGTTTCACTAGAGCAAAAACAAACCGAGAGCCCGCGCACTCTTTTCAGCATCGTCAAAATGCTGGGCTTGTTTTGCACGGTGCTTCCGGAATCGGTACGGGAAGAGCACTTTTCAGTCGGGATGCATGCAGCAAGTCAACCGTAAAACCCACACAATGACGGTTTTGACGCACCTGATGGGGGCCATGATGTTCGTCGCTTGGGTGTAAGGTTACGACAGGTGGAACGCGACCCAGGTATCACACCGTCACCATGCAGACATTTTCAAAGTAACTCTAAGTCACGGTTAACGCACGCACTCATAAGTGCCGGTGCAGTTTTCCACCGAGAGCGCTTTAAAAATATTGATTTTCCACCTAGCAGGACCGAGTCGTTTCCTGGGGGGTAAAAACAACGACCTCGGCAAAAAGCAGGACTGGCAGAGGTGAGTTTTGAGCAGGGATGCCACTTGGTTTTTTAAAATGTCTGTAAAAAAAGTCTGTGTATGTCTGTGCATTTGTCTAAAATTCAAATATATCAATTCACAGTCATTGAAATCTATCAGAAATCGCGTTTTTAAGCATTTGAAGTCTAACGAAATAAGTTTCGACAAAAAAGATTACAAAATATTAATTTAATGAAGTTTTTTTAAAAGTCTGTGCACCTCAAAAAATGTCTGGCACAAGCTCAAAAGTCTGTGAAACACAGACAAATCTGTGTATCTGGCATCCCTGGTTTTGAGCGCGGTTATCGGGTTGTAGGAAAAACCAACACGCTGCACATCCGAACCGGCAAGTTAGCTGCTCTTGCAGGTCAAGTGGTACTCACTGGTGCTAGGTTGGTTTCAGGAACTTTGCATCGGAGTAATGAATAGGTTTTGCTACCTCAAGTCGTCGTGCTCGTGCCATTGTGTCGCACGTGCATTTTAGGCCAATTTGAGTTGACCTTCACAGATCCCCAAAATTCGATTTCAATCCTGAGATTTTCAATAAAAACCGAACAACTAATATGAAAGAAGTTTCAATCTCGCCGTGCTATCTTGACACACCTTGCAAAATTGATCTAACTGCGACAATTGGAAAAAGGAATTCCAGGTCAGAACGCGTTTGACACACGTACATGCCCGACTACCGTAAACATGTGTAACTACAACTCGGGACTACGGCATCCAAATTCACCAAAACTTCGGGACAATGCAGAAATATGGTGTTATTGTTTTCATTGCATTGCGTTTTTCTCGGAACGTCAAAAAGCGATAGACAACAAGATAGCACGAGTACGTCAAAGTGCTGAGTTAATCATAAGGGAAAAATTCTCATGTGTACCATTCAATTTGCTCATTTCCACTATTTAAACAACTTATTTTTTTAAACTTTCCAAAAAAATATTGTTTGCTCACTTCCTACTGAGCTATTTACCACTCGATTTCATTTGAAAGTTAAACAAAAATAATTTCCGCACATTATTGCCACATTCCATACAAATTTTGTCAATAAAAGCTGCATTGCAGAAAATCATGTTGTCTGGTTGTTAGATTCAAATTTTACACGGATATCACACTGGATCACGCTATGTAAACATTAACAAACAAGTTTTGTTTAGGTTCTGTGTTAAAATCAAAAATTTAAACTCCGACTAAATGTTGCTTTGGCAACTTGTTGGAAAAGCGGGGTGTGTCAAGATAGTGTCAACTTTGCACGGAGTTTTAAGGGGTTTTGTTGAAAGTTTGAATTCGAGTTTTGAGGATTGTGAAGGTCGAAAAAATTTGATTAACACAATTTAGCCCCATATCGGCTTACGGCGAGATAGCACGATCATGACGAAGGTAACTTTTCAAAAGTGCGTAACTTTGAATGATAACAAACACAAAACTTGTTCAATCAACAAAATTTAGATTGATCATGAAATTTAAACTCAACAAAACATCACTACCAGATTTATCAGAAAACCTGGTAACTGATTAAGGCCCTTTAAAATGTTTAGAGTTATTTGGTAAAAATAATCATACGTCACTGTTTACATTACGGAATATTGGTGTTGCTTTTATTCTATGGATAGGCTTTTAATCAAAACGATAAATTAATACTTTTGCCAAGATTTTGACATTTTTTTGCAAATTAGACCTACACAGTAAGCAAAATAATGGTAATATTACATCTTTTATGTCAGAAAAAATTGTAATTTCGCCTCTGAAAATATGTAATTTTACCACTTTTCTGGTGTAAATTAAAGTCTACATTGATGTAAAATTATATCTCAAAGAGGTTATATAGAACCTTGCAAAATAAAACCTTCCAAATTTAAACATTTTTGTTAAAATATGAAAAATAGGGGTAATTCTCTACCAACTCATCGAAAAAAAAAACACTGAAAAGTTTTAAAAACTCTGCCATTTTCTGTTACTTAACTGTAAATTTTTTTGGAACATGTCATTTTAAGGGGAATTTAATGTACTTTTCGAATCTCCATTGACTCAGAAGGGTCATTCATTTTAAAATTTCGTGTTTTTTCTTACTTTGCAGGGTTATTTTTTAGAGTGTAGTTACTTTTTGCGTTTCTCTTTGTTTCGTCGTCCGTGTCTGTCGCGGGTGACCTTGAACGGCCATGATCGACGACGACCAATTTTTTCAAAACTTTTTTTTTCTAAAATCGCGATAACTCGTGATGTTCATAAGCAAACTCCTTATGTTGACATATCATTTTTTTTGTAATTGTCTGCTCTACAACTTTGTAGAACATTATTACACTCTAAAAAATAACTCTGCAAAGTTAGAAAAAACGCGAAATTTTAAAATGAATTTTTTTATTCTAAATGAAAAGGTTACCCTTCTGGGTTAATGTAGATTCGAAAAGTACATTAAATTTCCCTTAAAATGACATGTTCTCCAATTTTTTACAGTCAAGTTACGGAAAATGGCAGAGTTTAAAAAATTTTCAATGTTTTTTTTCGACGAAAAATACGTTTTTTTCGGAATTCTGAGTACGCCATCAAATCGGGCGTCTAATTTTACATAACAGTCCCTTTGACACCAAATTTCTATCTCCTCACAGTTTCAGGCTGCAAATTATTGAAAAACACCTCTTTTTCGCATGTTCAAAAATGAACGGGGTCGTACCGCCCCTCCGTCACGAGATATCAAAAAGCGGACCTCGTATTCGTGATCAGGGACAAAAGTTACCCATTAGGAAAATGTTTCACGCAAATCGAAGAGGGATCGGGGCAACTGCTGTGTGAGTTGGCGGAGAATTACCCATAGGTTTCACTAGAGAACCTTGTTTAATTAGGTATTTTAAATTTTAGATTATATTTTAAGTTTTCCAATTTGGTCAAAAAAATAATACTTAAAAAATAAGGTTAATCTTGAAGAAAAGACGTGCCACAAGATAGCACACAAGCGACGATAATTCAACATTATCAACATAAGTTGAGCTTGAATGCATAAAAAGAGGTAGTTTAAAAACATGATATTTAGAGCCATCCAAAAAGGATGGCTTTTTAACAGAATTAAGTTTCATTGAGAAGAATCTGAGAAATGGTTAAATTCGTAATAAAAATAAAAAAATGACGGTACAAATAGTCCGCTCTGGAAGTCATTTTCAGCCAAATTTACAACATCTTGCCATGAAATTTTATATGTATTTTATTCATGTAGCTTAGAGCAGTGTTGCCAAAGCTTCGGATCAAATTACACCAAACCAACCAACATCGATTTTTCCAGTGATAAGAAAACCGAGCGGCATAGAAAACGCCTCACTTTTTTCAAGTTATCGACTAAAACTCAACCCAAGTGACTTTGACTTCCCAAACTCTTCAAAGAATATCGAAATCATCAAATTGTAACAGTCTATGGAACCTATGGCTGTATCGCATAACCTCAAACAGATTGAAATACATAAAAACCCACCAAAATTTGATGCAATCCAAACATTGCTACCCCTTAAAACTCCGCCATGGTCTCTGGACCACTTGCTGATCAACTTTCCGCGCTCGTTTAATTTCAATTTCCGTTATTAAATTTATTTGTGGAACTAACAAAACGAATACAAAAAAAGCAAACACTCACTTGTTCGTTGCTCGACGCCGGAATCAGGAGCTGCGATTTTCCGATTTCTCGATGCCGGAGCGAAAAAAAAAAACAAATAAACCAAACTGAACGAAAACAATCTCACTCGGACAAACTTTTCCTGTGCACTAATTTCATTCCTTCCCTTTGGGGAAAAAAACTTTCTTTTAATTTTCAGCTCATCGAACGGAAACTTAAATCACGCCGCTGCTCATCGAGCGCGAAAAATTAAACCAATAAAAAACAGAGCAAAACTTTTGCTTTTCCTCCTTCTCTAGACACACTTGCAAAATGATCTCTTCCTGCTTCCTGCGCCTGGATTTCCTCTATCCCGGCAACTCTAATCACAACAACTGCTGCTGCACCTTGCACCGATTTTCCTCGGTGAGCTCGTTCCCACTCCCACTCGTGTGTGTATGTGCGAGTCGCCTTCCTCCCACTTCCGGATCCGGCCAGCCTGCACGTTCTCTCCCTCACTCTCTGGTCCGTGTGTTGAAAACTTTGCTGGCCCGATGCCACGGGAAACGGTTCTATAATAAATCATCCATCAACGGAAGCCAGCGACCACGCGATAAACGGGAATCGATAGCGTGGAGGGGGCTGTATCGGGACACGTGCCACCCCCACTCACTTAGCACTCCAGCTGATAACCGGGGAGAAAGCTCTTCACTTCACTCCAGCTGATGACCTGCTCCATCTTCTGACCGACGCCCGGCTCGTCACTACCGTACTAGCTATCACTGACCTGTCCTTTTGCAGGAATTTCAGGTTAAAGATTCTTCAATATTTTGCTCTCTCCAACATTTATTGGCACATGTTTTGTTCCGTTCCCAACGCACTTCCGGCCCCGTTGACTGTTCGTCATAACCGGTCCCCAAACCACCTTCTTCAATATTTTGATTTCTGGTAATAACTTGCACCTTGTTTTGACACACCTTCAATGTTGTAACATCCCGATCCCGTAAGCAAATCAAGGAACCACTTCCGGTCTCACTGACAGTTTGGCCCAACCTGTCAATCAATACTCCGGTCACCAAACGCTCTTTGCATCTGTTTTTATAGTTTCGTCGATCGCGTTCAATTGTAACCTTTTTCCCGAGTTTCTTGAAACTTAAAAAAACACACCTAGTAATTAGTGACGATTATGCCCGAAAAAAAATCTCGCGCGAAATTCCGAAAACCGTCAAGCGCGCGCTCTCGGACTCACACACGCCTACTTCCGAACCGGGCAACGCGTAGCAGAACACTGGAGAGCCTCGGCCGCATTGTGCAACGCGTGCTGCCAACCCAGCGGAACCCGAACCCGGCCCGAACATCGGCACTCACCGTTAATGCGCTGCCGAAGCGCGCCGGCTGGCTGTTCGTTTTCTCTCACGCGCTCTCGGCGTTGGCTCTCGCAACACGAAGTTGGCGCCCGTTAATGCTGCGAGTTCCCTGCGTTCGGGTACGTTCGGCGCGCTCGCCAGCCAATGTTCAGAACGTGCGTAGGCCTGCTAGGATCCGGATCTCCCGGCGGAGAACACTCGCTTCGCACGGAATGTGTACGTCAATTATCACGGCAATGACAACCGGGAAGGTGGCGGCACCACGGTGAAAATGAATGGGTGAATTGTGCAGCATTCGCGCGCGGAGAGAGCCACCCGAAGAATGACAGACGTCACGGTCACACATGGCGTTCGGAGGAGAGCTGCCCAAAAGAGACCGAACAAAAATAATCGTAAAAAAAAAACGCAGCCGAATGAGGGAGAGAACGAGTGTATATTTTTATGTGTATTTATTGAGGAACCATAAAGTTTTATGATTTAATTCAAGAGTCACAAAACACTGCACACGAGCACTGGGTTGTTGAAGTGTGAAGGAGGAGGGGTTGAAGAAGAAATGCCGAAGAAGCGCAACAGACACAAAGCAGTGAAAACACCGAGAGGGACACAGCGCTGTGCACAGAAAAAAATAATGTAAATTTGGAAGCTTTAATTTTAGAAGGTTGAATATTACCTCTTTTATGATGTAATTTTACCTCAATTTAGACTGAAAAAGTGACATTACACCAGAAAAGTGGTAAAATTACACATTTCCAGAGGTAAAATTACACCTTTTTTCTGACATAAAAGATGTACCCCTTCCCAGATGTAATATTACTATGATTTTTTTTTCTGTGTGGGAAAAAATCGGACCGACCAGAGTTTACGGAACCTGGTGAAGAAGAAAGGTCAAGCGCGATATTTGATGGCATTTTTTCGACACCCAGATTCCGATAAAGTCCATATTCTAGCAAAACAATGTAATTGGGCTAATGCCGAAGTGTAAACTAAGGGTCTATCCTGCTCGTTCCAAATGTAAACATCAACATACATGAGATGGATAGACTCTTTGTTTACACTTCGGCATTGACCTATTTAGATTGTTTTGCTTGTATTACACTTTCAGCAGCTTATCTCTTTCTTACTCAACGAGAATGGTCACTAGAGCAAGTGGGAAAGACTGTTTGTTTACATCTACAGATTCGCCCTATTGAAAAGTTAATACGGAAGTTTTTTGAACTTTGGGGCACTTTTGGAGGAGCGTTCAAGTGGGGCTGGAAACACTGGCGCAATTTGTATAAGTGTTTTGAGTCAATTTGCCTTGAATGATTATATTTTTGAAAATAATGTATTATTCCCGTTTTTTTATTTATAGTCCAAAAAAAGTGACCTAAAAACAATGACAAAAATTAGCACGCAGGCTCATCTCTAGGAGAAACATGAACTTTAGGGTCTAAGAAACAAGTGCACTTTGAAATTTTCATAAATATTTTGACAGGGTCGTAAGATTTTTCTCCAAAGTTTATATTGAGAATTAGGGCAGTTTGTTGCTGTTGCATGCAATCCAAAAATTAATTAACCGACTGTCTGGACTGTGCGATTTTTAAACATCCTTGTTAGCAAACTAGTTGAACAACAGGTTCAGCAACTATTGTTTTACCAAATTCAGTCAGTTCAGTCCAAGTTCAGTCAACGGTCATAAGAAGTATTGTTCAACTTGTTTGCTACTGGGACTGCCCAATTTTCTTTTTTTGCTAAAGAAAAGCTAAAGCATTAATCATCTTAATAGTTACTTAAAAAAACGACAACTTTTTTCCAGTTTCTTTTTTTCTGAATAGTCCTCATCGTACCTACAACTTTGCCGAAGACACTGTTTATAGCAAAAAAATCCTTCAAACGGCAAAGATTTTCGAATATTTACGTAGCATTTTTGTATGAACAGTAGGGTGCCCAGAGAAAAAAAATCCTTCCCACAAGCGGAAAATTGTTTTTTGATTTATTTTAAGCATCTCTACAAATTTTGAGCGAAATTGGTTGAGATTAACTCATTGACACCCAAACCTAAAGTTGGCGAAAAAAATGTTTTTCATACAAAAATGACTTTTTTATGTCGCTTATAACTTTTTAGGATCGAGTTTTACAGCTTTGATATGTTGGACAAAGTTGTAGAGCATTACATTTTCAATGAGAATCTCACTTTTAGAAATATTTTAATGGAAGTAGCGCACCCTGCAGACCAAACCGTAAGAAAATTGGGTTTTTCATACATTTTTTCGATTTTTCCCATACAAACTCCACCTTCGAGTATCAATGGAGAAATTTTGACTGATTTTGCTCATATTTGGCACAGAGTCCTAATAGCTCAAAGCACAATATCCAGCTTGTGGAGCAAGGTTTTGAGAAAAAGTCCCTGATTCTGGGCCCCCTTATGAACAGCTGCCAAAATTATGTGGAGCCTTGTATGCGTGAACTAAATACACAAAATTTTACTCATATTGCATTTTATGAAATCTATAGTATTTTAGTAAATACGGTAAACTGTTTACAAAAAATCGTATTTTTTCGACAATACTCAAATTTCCATAATTTGCAATATGGGTATCAAACAAAGTATCAAAGGAGAATGGGCAAATTTGGTCCAAGGATGTACACGAACGGGACCAACTTTTTTCGAAAGATCTCGCCGAGACATGAAAAAAAGTCTTCTGGACCAACTCTCTAAACCCCGGGGTTCAAAAGTTACATGCTGTTGAAGTTTGAGCATTTTGGGTTAAAATGTACAAAAAATCGTATTTTTGCTATTTCTAAAATCATTTATAAAATCTCTGTTTCATTATGGATTTCGATTTTCTTGACTTCATTCGACGCGTATCAGCAAAAACTATGAGTTCTGATATGTCTTAGCATGATTGAAACATGATTTCTCTTGTTTTTATCTGTTTGAACCGTTTGTGCAAGAGGCATCCCATAGAAACAAGTCGAAACTTCAAGGTTTTGAAACCGGATCCGACCCAGACTGCTTCAGTGAGTATGGAAGGCTTCAGTGCAATGTTGTAACAACTTATTGGGATGGTCTGAGTCATCCGAGAACTCCTTGGAGTTAAGACCGGTGAGTCTACCGCCGTAACAAGCAAGATGTCGGCGGTTTTTGACCACGGATCATACCCGCATGGCTTCAGTGAGTATGGTAGACTACTATGCTGATGTGTTGGAGTGTCCTGGGTTCTCCTAGGACTCCCTGGAGTTAAGATCTGTGGGTTTACTACCGTAACAAGCAAAATGTCGACCGGTTTTGACAACGGAACATACCCGCATAGCTTCAGTGAGTGTGGTAGACTGCTTTGCTAATGTGTTAGGATGTCCTGGGTCATCCAAGGACTCCCTGGAGTTATGATCTGTAGGTCTACGGCTGTTACAAGGACTCCCTGGAATGGTCCAGAACATCCCAACATAACAGCAATACAGTCTGCCATACTCACTGAATCTTTGCGGTTATGATGCGCGGTTAAAAATCATCGACCTTTTTCTTGTTACAGTGACCCAAATATCTAAACTCCAGGGAGCCCAAGGATGACCTAAGACATCCCAACACATTAACAAAGCAGTCTACCATACTGTCTGAAGCTATGCGTGTATGTTCCGGGGTCAAAAATCGTCGACCCCTTGCTTGTTACGGCTGTAGCTCCACAGATCATAACTCCAGGGAGTCCTTGGATGACCCAGGACATCCTAACACATTAGCAAAGCAGTCCACCACACTCACTGAAGCTATGCGGGTATGTTCCGTTGTCAAAACCGGTCGACATTTTGCTTGTTACGGAAGTAGACCCACAGATCTTAACTCCAGGGAGTCCTAGGAGAACCCAGGACACTCCAACACATCAGCATAGTAGTCTACCATACTCACTGAAGCCATGCGGGTATGATCCGTGGTCAAAAACCGCCGACATCTTGCTTGTTACGGCGGTAGACTCACCGGTCTTAACTCCAAGGAGTTCTCGGATGACTCAGACCATCCCAATAAGTTGTTACAACATTGCACTGAAGCCTTCCATACTCACTGAAGCAGTCTGGGTCGGATCCGGTTTCAAAACCTTGAAGTTTCGACTTGTTTCTATGGGATGCCTCTTGCACAAACGGTTCAAACAGATAAAAACAAGAGAAATCATGTTTCAATCATGCTAAGACATATCAGAACTCATAGTTTTTGCTGATACGCGTCGAATGAAGTCAAGAAAATCGAAATCCATAATGAAACAGAGATTTTATGAATGATTTTAGAAATAGCAAAAATACGATTTTTTGTACATTTTAACCCAAAATGCTCAAACTTCAACAGCATGTAACTTTTGAACCCCGGGGTTTAGAGAGTTGGTCCAGAAGACTTTTTTTCATGTCTCGGCGAGATCTTTCGAAAAAAGTTGGTCCCGTTCGTGTACATCCTTGGACCAGCTCCCATACAAATTTGCCCATTCTCCTTTATTAAAGTATTATTGTAAAATACTAAATACCGTATTTTTCGAGATTACTAAAATTTTCATGACTTGTATTATGGGTATCAAATGAATAGAAATTTTGTATGTTTTTCTAATTCATTAGAGTTTGTTTTTGGAAAATACTATTTACTAAAATACTATAGATTTCATAAAATGCAGTATGCAGTATCAAACGAAGCGAAATCTTTTTTACTTTATTACTTTATTAGAGCTTTTCTTGTTTAAAACTAAAATTTTCACAAATTATCACAAAATACCGTATTTTTGAGAATTGAAATTTTGTATGCATTTTCAATTTATTAGAGTTTTTTTTGTTATTTACTAAAATACTAAAATTTTCATAAAATGCAATATGGGTATCAAACGGAGTGAATTCTTTTATGCTTTTTTACTTTATTAGAGTTTTTCTGGTTCAAAACTAAAATTTTCACAAATATCACAAAATACCGTATTTTTTGAGAATACTTAAATTTTTATGACTTGCGTTATGAATATCAACCGAATTGAAATTTTGTATGTGTTTTCAATTTATTAGAGATTTTTTTTGAAAATACTAAATTTACATATTACAATTTAACGTGTTGACTAAAATACTAAAATTTTCATAAAATGCAATATGGGTATCAAACGGAGTGAATTCTTTTATGCTTTTTTACTTTATTAGAGTTGTTTTTTTCAAAACTATTTTTTTTGCAAAATACCGTATTTTTTCGAAAATACTCACATTTTCAAAATATGCAATATGGATATCAAACGCATTGAAATTTCATATGCTCTTTCAATTTATGAGAGTTTTTTTCAAATACCGTAAAACGGGGTGACTTTGATAGCCGGGGTGACTTTGATAGGTTTTTACGCAAAATGAAGAGTACAGTTAAAATACGTAAGGAATGGTTTAGAAACATACTGACCGTGGTAGAGAAGTGTTCGAAGTACCTCAACAAGAACTTTTCATAAAATTTTGACAAGTTTAAAAAGTTAGTTAAGTATAGTTAAGAAAATGTTGATGAAAGTCATTATTTTAAACTTCTCAAAGTGTCATGATTTTCTCAATGAACATGATTTTTAATCGGAAAACGGAATGCATTTTCGGATTCTTTGGATAATTTTCCACTAGGAGAAGGTTAAAAAAAATTGTAAATAATATATAATATTTTGTTTTTAAAACACAATTTAAAAAAATCACCAACTTTATAGGCAATTTCAGTTGAACAAATTTCATGTAAAATGTGAAAATCTGTGATTCGTGCTTGAAATTCAGTATGAAATGCAATATAAATCGATAATTGTATAAACAAAACAAGTTTTAACAAATTTCAGGCAAAATTCCGACTTTTTAACAGTTTTACCTAAAATTTATATGTATTTTGCTAAAAAGCTTATACACTTAGTTAACTAAATATAAACATTGATTTTTTTCTTAAAACTATATCAGCTACTTTAGTGATGGTACATTTAGCGTACAAATAAAGTTTGAACATCTTAAATATGATTTTAACAAGAAAAACTATGACTATCAAAGTCACCCCGGAATTAAAACTAAAATTTTTTAACGTAACTATTTTTCTAAACATTATTGAAAAAACTTTTTTTCCGAAATAGTGCATGGACTTTGTGTGGCCTACCCCAGTACATGTTTTAAAAATAATAATCTTGAGAAATACCATACCTGTTCGAAAATATTCCAAAAACAAATTGAAATCCTATCAAAGTCACCCCGGTTTACGGTACTTAAATTAATATAAATTATAAATATGTATTTTTCTGTTTGTTTTATTCTAAGAAAATGTAAAACAGACAATTTGTTTATTTATTAACGTAACGAGTTTTCTTGCAACCATCACAAGTTTCACGCAAATCGAGGCGACTGCAGAGTGAGTTGGCGGCATTTTGAATTAAAGAAAATTAAAAAAAAATCAAAATCTTCTTTATTTTATGGCCACTTGAAGAATGTTTTGCTTACATAGTGTCATGGCACTAAAAGATGTTTGTTCAGAGAAAAAAATGATAAGTTAAAAAAATATTAACTGTGGTTTCAGACACAAAAAATGCAGTTAAAGATACATTGATCTCATTCCAAAATGTTTTCCCTTTTCTTCAAGTTTTCCTTTTTAAATTTCCCATCTTAAATACCCAGCCAAGATTCCGCATCCTCGGCGCAATTACCCCCACCCCATCGTATTAACATTCATGACCGGTTGCGTTCCGCTAATCTTACGTGAAGGATCAAGGTTGGGCGTTCATTTCCAATTAATTTAAACAATCGCCTACCGGTACCTTTCTGGCTCAACGATAAGGGCCTCGAACTGGCCTCGCTCAGGGAAAGTGAAAAAAAAAAAGTTGCAAGAAGATTGGCTTCCTGTTAATTCAATCAAGAATCCACGGTGCAAAAGTGCTGCCTTCGCTAGGCGCGTTGTAATAACCGTTGGCAATAGTAATTATCGTAACAATTCATGGCTTACATGGAAATTTGCTGTACGCAAGAGCCCTTAGTTTGATGTTTAGAGGCACGTTCTAGGCTTGGGCCGAAAAACTTGATGGAATTAGTAGGGATCGTATCAGTCCTTGGTAATTGTGAAATGATGATTAGTTTTGATTTCCCTTATTAAGATTTAAATTGAACGGTATTTTTACATTCATGCATTAAAACATTCTTCATTAAGAAATCTTAATTTCTTACATTCTTACCTTCTTACTAGTTTTTTTTTCTAGATTGTCATCCAGATGCCTAACAGTGCAACCTAACGCAAACAAATTTCGAAGAACCAGCCAGCACAGCACCGCAAACAAATCGCTTCACTGAAATCTCATTTCCAACCCCAAGTTCTGGCAGAATTTGACAGAGAGAGAGAGTTCGCACATAGCTCGCAGCTATCGCGTAGCTCATTAAACACGGGTTTTTGTTAAACTACGAGGTTCAACTTTTCCTGTGCGCGTACATGGGGTAGGGGGAAAACGGCGGAAAATTGAACTTTCTTTCCGCGCGCTGCAATAACTTTACCTTCGCTGTGAAGAATTTTATTCTGAAACACAGCAAAAATTCCGTTATTTTGTCATGTTGATGAGAAAATTATCATCTTTTCACTGTGCACTATCGCTCTGGATCTTTTCGAAAGATAAACGCAACAATAATCGTCTTTTGTTAGGACTCATCACCGACGCGGTGCACCCCGTCAATGTTTTGACGAATCCCTGCCGCGGGGAAATCCTTCGTTTATTTTAATTACCTCGGCAGAAGTTGAATCCCTCTGGAATTAAGCGCTTACGGGATGACACCGCTGTTCTTTGGAAGGTGTTTTTAGCTGATTTGCTTATTCTGCTGCCTTTTGAAAAATGCATTGTCAATTTTTATTTTCAATACTGAGATTTTAAATCCAAGAAGATAAGAAATGTTTCAATGACCATCCGAATTAGGATTTTTGCAGCCGATGCGGAAACTGCCTGCATTGGCGATTTTTTTTCTAAGTGTGCCAATATTTTTAAATTATTGAAAATATACCAATGCAATGATTGCAATGATTTCAAGATTTATTTTTAAAAGCTTAATTTTTCTCGTTTTATGTAGGTTTGGCCATTTAAAGTTTAGTGATTTTTTACGATTACACAGAAGCATCCCTTGAAAATCGTTACTCGATACTTTTTAAATTCTTTCATTTTCAAAAAATAACGTCAACACTCAAAGCAGTTGTCAGAATGATGTCAAGCAAAAAAAAAAAAAAAACAATAAATCAATAAATTTTGCTGAATTTATTTACTATTCGTATTGTTTCGAAATTCTCTGGAAAAACTAATTGCAAAAAGCTCAAAAAACAGAGTTTTCAAATGTATTTGATTTAACTCTGAAAACAGACATTTTACATTTTACAAAGAGCGTCCAATTTCCCGTCCCGGGATTTCCCGGAAAAAATATTTCCCGTTTCCCGTGAAACTTGTAAATTTCCCGGGAATTCCCTAAATACAATACAGTATACATTTTCCTACCTTATTTGGCGCAAATGTTTTGAAATTATACAAAAAATAATAATTGGAGAACCTGATTTGATTTATTTATTTCAATCTACTGCTCATATTGAACTTATCAGCTTGACTGTTAATTTCATGTCCAGGTTTAATTCAGATATCTAATATTTATTTCTGAAGCATTCACCACTAGAAATATTGTATAAGCAGTCTCGATACCGGTCCATTTTTTTTTGACAGATGAACTTTTTTTGAAGACCCATGAGTAAAGTACTCTCGGTAAATTTGGGATTCATCCTCTCCGTCCGCACCCAGTACCATTTTACTACCCTCTCGTATGCCGATGCCCAGTTTTGGGTGTTTATGAAGCACGTGAGCTACAAAGGTCGTATGAGGGTTAAATATGAAAAAATATCGTTTAATTTCAACTACTTTTTAATACTCAAAATTATTTTAATCTAATTGAATCCTAGGCTGAATACCATATAACTAAAATCATATCATAAAACCATGAAAAACTACACCCAGAACTGGACATCGGCATACGAGAATATAAAGAGCACGATTCGGTAGTAAAATGATACCGTAAAACGGGGTGACTTTGATAGCCGGGGTGACTTTGATAGGTTTGCGATTTTTCCGCAAAATGAAGAGTACAATTAAATTACGAAAGGAATGGTTTAGAAACATACTGACCGTGGTAGAGAAGTGTTCAAAGTACCCCAAGAAGAACTTTTCATAAAATTTTGACAAGCTTGAAAAGTTAGTTAACTATAGTTAAGAAAATGTTGATGAAAGTCATTATTTTAAACTTCTCAAAGTGTCATGATTTTCTCAATGAACATATTTTTGAATCGGAAAACAGAATGCATTTTCGGATTCTTTGGACAATTTTCCACTAGGAGAAGGTTAAAAAAGTTTGTAAATAATAAATAATATGTGTTTTTGAAACACAATTGAAAAAAATCTCCAAATTTATAGGCAATTTCAGTTGAACAAATTTCATGTAAAATGTGAAAACTTGTGATTCTTGCCTTGAATTCAGTATAAAATGCAATATAAATCGATAATTTTATAAACAAAACTAGTTTTTACAAATTTCAGGCAAAATTTCGACTTTTTGAAAATTTTACCTAAAATTTATATGTATTTTGCTAAAAAGCTTATACACTTAGTTAACTAAATATAAACATTGATTGTTTTTCTTAAAAACTATATCAGCTACTTTAGTGATGGTACATTTAGCGTACAAATAAAGTTTGAACATCTTAAATATGATTTTAACAAGAAAAACTATGACTATCAAAGTCACCCCGGAATTCAAACTAAGAATTTTTGACGTAACTATTTTTCTAAACATTATTGAAACTACTTTTTTTCCGAAATAGTGCATGGACTTTGTGTGGCCTACCCCAGTACATGTTTTAAAAATAATAATCTTGAGAAAAACCTTACTTGCTGGAAAATATTCTAAAAACAAATTGAAATCCTATCAAAGTCACCCCGGTTTACGGTACTGTGTGCGGACTGAGAGAATAAATCCCGAAACTACCGAGAGTACTTTACTCATGGGTTCATCTTCAAAAAAAGTTCATCTATAAAAAAAAAGTACCGGTACCAAGACTCGAACCCAAGACCTTCAGCATATAGAACCGTGTCTTTGCCGTATGGGCCACCATGGTTCGGTGACTATGTGGCGATCATTTGTCCATATAAGCCACTCAATAGGATGAACTGTTCCAATGAAAGAATTAACACGCGAGAGGACTATACTCTCGTAAAATATCACTTTCCTCACGTTTCTTTTCGTGAGGACTATCCCCTCGTTCTTTAACTTTGGGTGCATTAAAAAACAATTTTATATGGAAATTACCCAAAGGATGCAACTATATTACAAAAACTCGCTCCAAATATTTGAAAACTTTGAGTTGTTATTTCACGAAATAAAGTTTCAAGTCAAAAAGTGCTAAAAATTTGATTTTTTAGGTAAATTTTATGATTATTTATTTATTCACAAATTGAAAATACTTGTTCTGAGATAAGTTATTTGCCATGACAAACAAAATTTCTGCATGATTTTTTTTTATTTTAACTTGATGGTCACTGAGGCAAATTTAAAAGCTTAGATTTTCACTGCCCAAACACCTTGATTTTAAAAAAATGTTCTCAACAAAAAACATATTATATTTTGTTACATTGGAATGATTTGAAAGACGGCATAAAAATTAGAAAGTTTTATATTTTTTCCAAATTTGCATACTTTTTTACAAGCAGTCAAGCCATTGATTGATCCTCACACTCATTTTGACCATTTAAGTTGTTGTTCTATACAATTTTGTTTCAAAAGATTAATCAGAAACAGGATCAGAATATTTTTTGTTAAATTTCAAATTTCCCGGGATTTAAAATTGTAAATAAAGCCCAGCACTTGAAAATTATAAAATTTGGTGCCAAAGTTCTCTGTGACCCTAATGTTGCCTTTTTTTATTTATTTAGAATTTATAAAAAATAGAAGAAAAAATTAACCGTACATCTTTTGAGAATTCAAATAAGACGGCCCGGAGCTTCGAACCAAATTCAAAACTATTTAAAAATATAGATTTTGAAAATATTAGAATACTTATTTGCTAAAATATTTACAAATTTTAAAGCATAGTTGACCATTTACGGGAATGCAATATGATTTTTTTAAAGAGTGTTTCTGTTTAGATTAATTTCTTCCCCAACTTTCATGCTTCCCCTGTAGTTAAGCCTGCGCAGACAATTTGTTGGATAGTGTTATCATATTTAGCATGTGAGCTAGTTCAAAAATATTTTGAGTTTTTATTAAATTCCAAAGTACAGCACCACAGAACCTCCCTCTCCTTCTCGACTTTTGTCAGAGTCGAGGGACATAACTTCAATAAATAGTTTGAATGGCATTATATTGCACATTTTTCTGATTTGACTCTATATAATAACACATCTCTTTTATCATAACATTTTTTTAATTTAAATTTTATGATTCCAAATCAAAACAAGATTCAACAGTCTTGTCTGATCAATATGAATAAAATCACTTGAATCTCCTGCTACATTTAGTGCAATAAAAATATAAAAAAATGAAACTTTTGAAAGGTTTCCGCTTTCAATAGTTTCATTTAAAATCAAAGGGTAAGAAATATATAATCTGTAAAGAATTCTTCTTATTTTATTCATGATCAAATCACCAAACCAAAAAAATATCAAAAGAAAAAAATCAAAAATATTTTACAATCTTTTTGAAGAAAATTAACAATTATTCCATTTCTATACTTGCTGAAATTCCACGAAATTCATCAAACATTGATAAAATTGAATAAGATTGACTATAAAAATCATACCTGACTTTTGAAAATCACAAATAATATAAGTAAGCAAATATCATTTAAATATGATGTTTAAGCCAAAATTAATCCTTTGATTGCATTTGAAAGTATACCTTTACAAAATAGTAGATAATTAGTTTGTACAGTCAAAAAAACTTGCTTTAATTTGATAAATTTTCCAAGAAAAGCTGATGAACTATGTTATGTTGTGTTTTTAAGGCATTGTAATGCGATGCAATGCATAGATTTGAAAACATGGTGAATTTCACAAAAAAAAAAAACAAATTTAACGCCGTCCGTGAAATCATGAAATTTCACTAACCCTACAAATATTCATACACAAATACTATGAGGGCATGAGATAAAATCAGAAAAATTTACATCTTGTTTAACTCCTAGTTTAAAGATCTGGAAATTTCTAAAAGCTTGGCCATGAGTTCTAGAGGTAAACTTGATTTATAGCTAAAGATTTTTCCAAATTTAAAAAAAAATCACGTTTAAAATGCGTTGCCGAATTAGTAAAATATTGGGTTGGAACTGAAAGATGATACTTTATCATCTAATCCAGTTCGATTGTTCTCCAAAGTATGACGTAAGCCTCACTATTGGATTTTGACCAGTTACTGGTTAACATTAAAAAGTTCCTTTATGTACAAATAAACCTCAAAATAACAGTAAACCTTTAAAATCGTGTTTAATATGGAGACTCTACGGCAACAAAGAAGCAACAAATGTAATCTTTAATAAGATTTGGTCATAAAATTCTCTTGTTCGAAAATTGTGTGAAAATTCTCTTTTCGCAACTTGTTGCATAAACTATTATTCCACGAATCTTTCTTGAGGTTTGCAATCTTTTTTTAAACTATTCAGAATATGATTATCCCCCAAAAGAGTTGAGACCGTGGGCGCACACTTGAGTTTGTTTTTTTTTAAATATATGACAAGTTACACCACCTTAAATAATTAAGGTTTCACTCAGGCCACATGACGACATGTGCCCACACTCGTTCGGAGCGAGTAATAAAGTGGCAATCACACCGCAACTTGTCTCGCTGGACGTACGAAAATTCACCCGCCACCGGTGAATAATTAAGACCACTTTTCGTCGCGCCATCCAACGAAAGTTTGTTGGAAGTAGATCAGCTCGGAGTGACGGGATTCGTCTGACTAAAAACAACAAAAAAAAAAAAAAAAACGACCAAGTAAAGAGTGGGCGAAAATCGTTTAATTCCAACAAGTGGCATCACCTTGGACCCCTACCCAGGTGGATTTGGCTTAATTAAGGTTCCCAAAAAAAGTGGGAATCTTGCAGGGTGTGGTGTGTAAAGGTTTGACGAAATTTTGTGGATGTTATAGGTGACACGTTATTGCTTTGTTTGAAAATGTTTTCAGTCTAAACATTGACAAAAGAATTTAACAACCGCAAGCTGGCAACACTGTTCCATAATTTTAGGTGTCTACAAACGAAACCAAAAAAACAGGGCCAAATTTGGCATAAACTGTAACATTCATTGTAATTAACCTTTCTAGTGTGCTTTACAACTCGACCGAAACTGACAGAGTCCACGTGGCTGGGTTTTTAAAGAGCTTTAAAAGTCCTCAAAAAATAGAGAAAGCAGAACCGCATCAGATAGCTTCCAACAAATGATGAACTAGCAGAAAAAGTGCGAAATGATTAAAAGCGTTCGCGCCTTGACTTGGCGACTTACCCGCACTAAAATGCACTACAAATCCGCGGTTTAATTTAGGGGTCCACGCTGTTAGGCAAAAGTCCCAAAGGGGCCCACGGTTTTTTGCCATTTGTGGCATTTTATGGGCCCGCCGTAGCTATTTCACAACTCGGTTTTATTTGACAACCGGAGACATCAACCTCAAAATGGGTCAGTCGTCTTCGACTCAGTGATGCAAAGCCATTAGATTCATCAAGATTTGGCCGGTGATTAGCGTCACGACGAGGCAGACGGCACTTTATGGTTCGGTGACCCACTTGCGTTGATTTGGAAGGGTTGTTACATTTCGCCGACACTTGTGCGAGTTTGTCATGGTCTCATTATTTTATAGACAATTCAAAAAGGAACAAAAAACAAAAAAACAAAAAACAAAAAAAAAACATTTAGGGAAAAAATAATAAAAATTTGAATTCCATGTCATGGATTAGACATTTAAAAGCAAAAAGTGTTCAAAAATGTATTTTACACCAGTCCAGTTGTTTTGCAACCCGTTTTTTTCAAAATAAATTTCTAAGTATTAAAGTAAATGAAATCTCTTCAAATCACTTAAGTGTAGTTTGGGGGGAAAATGAAAATTGTTATTTCGTGATTTATTTTATTTTTTTTTATTGATATTTAGAGCTTTTTATGGTACCGTAAAACGGGGTGACTTTGATAGCCGGGGTGACTTTGATAGGTTTGCGATTTTTCCGCAAAATGAAGAGTACAATTAAAATACGTAAGGAATGGTTCAGAAACATACTGACCGTGGTAGAGAAGTGTTCAAAGTACCTCATGAAGAACTTTTCATAATTTTTTGAAAAGTTTATAAAGTTTGTTAACTATAGTTAAGAAAATGTGGATGAAAGTCATTATTTTAAACTTCTCAAAGTGTCATGATTTTCTCAATGAACATGATTTTTAATCGGAAAACGGAATGCATTTTCGGATTCTTTGGACAATTTTCCACTAGGAGAAGGTTAAAAAAGTTTGTAAATAATAAAAAATATGTGTTTTTGAAACACAATTAAAAAAAAACACCAAATGTATAGGCAAATTCACTTGAACAAATTTCATGTAAAATGTGAAAACTTGTGATTCGTGTTTCGAATTCAGTTTAAAATGCAATATAAATTGATAATTTTATAAACAAAACTATTTTTAACAAATTTCAGGCAAAATTCCGACTTTTTAACAATTTTACCTAAAATTTATATGTATTTTGCTAAAAAGCTTATAAACTTAGTTAACTTAATATAAACATTGATTTTTTTTCTTACAAACTATATCAACTACTTTAGTGATGGTACATTAAACGTACAAATAAAGTTTGAACATCTTAAATATGATTTTAACAAGAAAAACTATGACTATCAAAGTCACCCCGGAATTAAAACCAAGAATTTTTAACGTAACTAGTTTTCTAAACACTATTGAAAAAACTTTTTTTTCCAAAATAGTGCATGGACTTTGTGTGGCCTACCCCAGTACATGTTTTAAAAATAATAATCTTGAGAAAAACCGTACCTGTTGGAAAATATTCTAAAAACAAATTGAAATCCTATCAAAATCACCCCGGTTTACGGTACCAGCAATTTGTGAAACTTTTGTTTCACATTTTCAAATTTAAAATTTATTTTTTTCTCATCTTGTCTTTGACCAGAGCCGAGAGATTGAAACTTTAAATAAAAATTTAATCAGCCTGATTAAAATTTCACAAGTATACCTTTCAATTGCAAATAAAATTTTACAACCTTAAATAATCCTTAAAAATAATATTTAGTGATTATTTTTGAAAAAAATATAACTTGGCCGTAATAAAACCGTCTGTTCTGCGCTATAGCTAAAAAAATGGCCTTTTCTCTTCTTTAATTGATACAAAGTGTTATACCAATTACCATCAACAATATTCTATCGATTTTCGTCGAAAAGTTGATCTTTGGCTACGATTGGAGGTCTACCGACACCGTTATGCTCGAACCATGAAGGCCGTAAACGTATCGAGCAACCATATTGGGAGGAATCCTTTCCGTGAAAAATGGGCTCGTAAAACTACTAGACAAATTGTGAACGCCGAAAATCTCAAGAGGGAAAAAAATTAATTAGTTTCCTCGCGGCAGCACCGTTTCTCTACTAGAGGGAGGAAAAAAAAAAAACGTGCCGAAAGATACTGCCCAAATGGTGTGCGACCTATGGCCCTTGTGTATGATTTACATGAATGGTTTGTGGACGCTTTTTTACTCTTCTTTCTTTCATCAAAAAGCCAAAGGCACACTTTAATGGCGATAGTGGTCGTAAAGTTTCCGGGTTTTATTCACTTTAGGGTCTTCTGTCGTAGGTGAACCCCGTACCGTTGCTTAATTTTCTTTCAGCTCTTCGATTTCGGCTTTTTTTTGGTTTTATTAAAACTCGAAATCGAAAAAATAGGATGGTTTATTGATCATTATAAACAAAATGTTACGAGTTTATTGTGGTGCCGTTCGTTAAAACACTGGAAACATCGGTTTCACACTGAACAAAGGTTGGCAAGTTATGATGAAATAATAATTAAATACCGAGCGGATTTGGCTAGGATTTTTGCCAGGTTGCAGATTGGTTGGGTTGGGGTTTTTTTGTCGTTATTACACCAGGCTCGGTGATTACATAAAATCTAATTAAAGGGGAAAATTGTGTGCTGCTGAGGGGGTTGAAATTTTGCACCCTAAAGAGCAATGGAGGCAGGGCCAGGTAAAATGTCAAGGGTATCACACAGGAGAGGTCGGGGGAGCCCGGTTCGTTATCATAATTGATTGATTACCGAAGCCTTTCACTTGTTTTCTACTGCCCCGAAAGCCGGAAAGGGTTAACGAGGCTTAAATACCTGGTGGTGGAAAATCAACGACATCATCACCGTCACCTTCGTCGGAAAGTGACCATAATTTAAATCGGGTTTGTGGTGACTGCTAAATGGGTATTACAAAAAGTTGCGTCGACTCCGTTTTGATTTCAGTAAATCTTTGTCTAAACAGGATCCCCCTTCAAATTTTGGATAGATGAAAACAACATTGTTTTTAGTCAACATTGGACCACAATCAAATGTAAAAAAGAATCAGGAGAATTATATAAATTTGTACACCCAAAATTCAGAATCGAGATAATCGTTCTCTCAAAATTTATTGAGGGCTCAGTGCCAAAATCGATAGAATAATGGTACCAACTCACACCATCATAACAAATGAGTTCATTCGTGAGTTGAATCAATATATCTCCAACAAGTGTCATACATCGACTTCTGACTTCTCCTTGGTCACCAAGCTATGGTGGCCGAGGCAGCTAAGTCATTGGATTGGTTTGTCAAAGGTCTCTGGTTCGATTCCCGTTGTCGACACTTTTGGTTTTTTGTTTGACGGATGAACTTTTTTTGCAAATGAACCTCGAGAGAATAGTTCTATCGCCCATCTTGAGCTGTGTTCTCTGCGTCCGTGAATGGTACTACTATTCTCTCGACTCGAGACCATCATTCTCTCGGACTAGCGCTGCCAGTTTTGGGTGTAGTTTCACCTTAAAATATAGGAAAGGGTAGTAAAAAAACACAGCCAAAGCTTACCCCATTGGTAACTTGTATGGTCGAACCAATGACGCAAAATGGCGGTCATTGGGAAGGCCCCTACAAGGTTTAAGGCAAATAAAAAAATACCAAGTGTAATCGATGGCTGAAATTTTACAGTATTGCTCAGATGCAAAATCTTCGAGTTTATCTCTGTTTTAGGGGAGTTTGGGGTAATATGGATAGTGGGGGTAATTTGGACACCCCTTTAAAAATCACAATTTCTTTGGATATAAAGTTAAAACGGCAATTAAAGTGATAAGGCTAGTACTAGTAATGGCCTAGGAGTATGGACAAACCAAATTAGTTGGAATAGGTTAAGTAGTTTTGGTATAATATGTAAAAGTTTCTAAAGGCCGGTTGGCTCTGCCTTAAGTTCTTATTTTTGAGGGTTGGGAAATAAGGTTTTGCGGGGATTGTAATGCAAAAAGTGAACATTTTTTGTTTAAGAGGGTTACTTGGTCGATGCCTGAGAAATGTACGTATAAATATTGTGCATTTTATCCATTTTTATCATCAAAAATTGCCATTTTTGTTAGGACATGCTTTGGGGGTAATTTGGACATGGCTTGCGAGGTAATTTGGACATACCTGAAAGTCTACCTGTCAGGCAGAAAAACTAACTTTCAAGACTCTCTAGAGCAATTCTCTACCAAAACCGGAAATGGATTTTATTTGTATTTTTTGATTTGGCTCAAACTTTGTGGGGGCCTTCCCTATGACCAAAGAAGCCATTTTGCATCATTAGTTTGTCCATATAAATTTCCATACAAATTTGGCAGCTGTTCATACAAAAATGGTACGTATATATTCGAAAATCTGTAACTTTTGAAGGAATTTTTTTATCAATTTGGTGTCTTCGGCAAAGTTGTAGGTGAGTTCAATTTGTTGGGCGGTGACGCGCGGTCAATTATGTGGCATTGTGTGTGAAAAGAAAAGAATTTTATTTCGTGTTTCATCCTGGTTGGCTTGCCCACAAGCAGAAGAAAATCAGTTCAATTAGTTGGGTGGTGACGCGCGGTTAATTATGTGGCATTGTGTGTGAAAAGAAGAGAATATTATTTCGTGTTTCATCCTGGTTGGCTTGCCCACAAGCAGAAAAAAATCAGTTCAATTAGTTGGGTGGTGACGCGCGGTCAATTATGTGGCATTGTGTGTGAAAAGAAAAGAATTTTATTTCGTGTTTCATCCTGGTTGGCTTGCCCACAAGCAGAAAAAAAATCAGTTCAATTTGTTGGGCGGTGACGCGCGGTCAATTATGTGGCATTGTGTGTGAAAAGAAAAGAATTTTATTTCGTGTTTCATCCTGGTTGGCTTGCCCACAAGCAGAAGAAAATCAGTTCAATTAGTTGGGTGGTGACGCGCGGTTAATTATGTGGCATTGTGTGTGAAAAGAAGAGAATATTATTTCGTGTTTCATCCTGGTTGGCTTGCCCACAAGCAGAAGAAAATCAGTTCAATTTGTTGGGTGGTGACGCGCGGTCAATTATGTGGCATTGTGTGTGAAAAGAAAAGAATTTTATTTCGTGTTTCATCCTGGTTGGCTTGCCCACAAGCAGAAGAAAATCAGTTCAATTAGTTGGGTGGTGACGCGCGGTTAATTATGTGGCATTGTGTGTGAAAAGAAGAGAATATTATTTCGTGTTTCATCCTGGTTGGCTTGCCCACAAGCAGAAAAAAAATCAGTTCAATTTGTTGGGCGGTGACGCGCGGTCAATTATGTGGCATTGTGTGTGAAAAGAAAAGAATTTTATTTCGTGTTTCATCCTGGTTGGCTTGCCCACAAGCAGAAGAAAATCAGTTCAATTAGTTGGGTGGTGACGCGCGGTTAATTATGTGGCATTGTGTGTGAAAAGAAGAGAATATTATTTCGTGTTTCATCCTGGTTGGCTTGCCCACAAGCAGAAAAAAATCAGTTCAATTAGTTGGGTGGTGACGCGCGGTCAATTATGTGGCATTGTGTGTGAAAAGAAAAGAATTTTATTTCGTGTTTCATCCTGGTTGGCTTGCCCACAAGCAGAAGAAAATCAGTTCAATTAGTTGGGTGGTGACGCGCGGTCAATTATGTGGCATTGTGTGTGAAAAGAAAAGAATTTTATTTCGTGTTTCATCCTGGTTGGCTTGCCCACAAGCAGAAGAAAATCAGTTCAATTTGTTGGGTGGTGACGCGCGGTTAATTATGTGGCATTGTGTGTGAAAAGAAGAGAATTTTATTTCGTGTTTCATCCTGGTTGGCTTGCCCACAAGCAGAAAAAAAATCAGTTCAATTTGTTGGGCGGTGACGCGCGGTCAATTATGTGGCATTGTGTGTGAAAAGAAAAGAATTTTATTTCGTGTTTCATCCTGGTTGGCTTGCCCACAAGCAGAAGAAAATCAGTTCAATTAGTTGGGTGGTGACGCGCGGTTAATTATGTGGCATTGTGTGTGAAAAGAAGAGAATATTATTTCGTGTTTCATCCTGGTTGGCTTGCCCACAAGCAGAAGAAAATCAGTTCAATTAGTTGGGTGGTGACGCGCGGTCAATTATGTGGCATTGTGTGTGAAAAGAAAAGAATTTTATTTCGTGTTTCATCCTGGTTGGCTTGCCCACAAGCAGAAGAAAATCAGTTCAATTAGTTGGGTGGTGACGCGCGGTTAATTATGTGGCATTGTGTGTGAAAAGAAGAGAATATTATTTCGTGTTTCATCCTGGTTGGCTTGCCCACAAGCAGAAGAAAATCAGTTCAATTTGTTGGGCGGTGACGCGCGGTCAATTATGTGGCATTGTGTGTGAAAAGAAAAGAATTTTATTTCGTGTTTCATCCTGGTTGGCTTGCCCACAAGCAGAAGAAAATCAGTTCAATTAGTTGGGTGGTGACGCGCGGTTAATTATGTGGCATTGTGTGTGAAAAGAAGAGAATATTATTTCGTGTTTCATCCTGGTTGGCTTGCCCACAAGCAGAAGAAAATCAGTTCAATTTGTTGGGTGGTGACGCGCGGTCAATTATGTGGCATTGTGTGTGAAAAGAAAAGAATTTTATTTCGTGTTTCATCCTGGTTGGCTTGCCCACAAGCAGAAGAAAATCAGTTCAATTAGTTGGGTGGTGACGCGCGGTTAATTATGTGGCATTGTGTGTGAAAAGAAGAGAATATTATTTCGTGTTTCATCCTGGTTGGCTTGCCCACAAGCAGAAAAAAATCAGTTCAATTAGTTGGGTGGTGACGCGCGGTCAATTATGTGGCATTGTGTGTGAAAAGAAAAGAATTTTATTTCGTGTTTCATCCTGGTTGGCTTGCCCACAAGCAGAAAAAAAATCAGTTCAATTTGTTGGGCGGTGACGCGCGGTCAATTATGTGGCATTGTGTGTGAAAAGAAAAGAATTTTATTTCGTGTTTCATCCTGGTTGGCTTGCCCACAAGCAGAAGAAAATCAGTTCAATTAGTTGGGTGGTGACGCGCGGTTAATTATGTGGCATTGTGTGTGAAAAGAAGAGAATATTATTTCGTGTTTCATCCTGGTTGGCTTGCCCACAAGCAGAAGAAAATCAGTTCAATTTGTTGGGTGGTGACGCGCGGTCAATTATGTGGCATTGTGTGTGAAAAGAAAAGAATTTTATTTCGTGTTTCATCCTGGTTGGCTTGCCCACAAGCAGAAGAAAATCAGTTCAATTAGTTGGGTGGTGACGCGCGGTTAATTATGTGGCATTGTGTGTGAAAAGAAGAGAATATTATTTCGTGTTTCATCCTGGTTGGCTTGCCCACAAGCAGAAAAAAAATCAGTTCAATTTGTTGGGCGGTGACGCGCGGTCAATTATGTGGCATTGTGTGTGAAAAGAAAAGAATTTTATTTCGTGTTTCATCCTGGTTGGCTTGCCCACAAGCAGAAGAAAATCAGTTCAATTAGTTGGGTGGTGACGCGCGGTTAATTATGTGGCATTGTGTGTGAAAAGAAGAGAATATTATTTCGTGTTTCATCCTGGTTGGCTTGCCCACAAGCAGAAAAAAATCAGTTCAATTAGTTGGGTGGTGACGCGCGGTCAATTATGTGGCATTGTGTGTGAAAAGAAAAGAATTTTATTTCGTGTTTCATCCTGGTTGGCTTGCCCACAAGCAGAAGAAAATCAGTTCAATTAGTTGGGTGGTGACGCGCGGTCAATTATGTGGCATTGTGTGTGAAAAGAAAAGAATTTTATTTCGTGTTTCATCCTGGTTGGCTTGCCCACAAGCAGAAGAAAATCAGTTCAATTTGTTGGGTGGTGACGCGCGGTTAATTATGTGGCATTGTGTGTGAAAAGAAGAGAATTTTATTTCGTGTTTCATCCTGGTTGGCTTGCCCACAAGCAGAAAAAAAATCAGTTCAATTTGTTGGGCGGTGACGCGCGGTCAATTATGTGGCATTGTGTGTGAAAAGAAAAGAATTTTATTTCGTGTTTCATCCTGGTTGGCTTGCCCACAAGCAGAAGAAAATCAGTTCAATTAGTTGGGTGGTGACGCGCGGTTAATTATGTGGCATTGTGTGTGAAAAGAAGAGAATATTATTTCGTGTTTCATCCTGGTTGGCTTGCCCACAAGCAGAAGAAAATCAGTTCAATTTGTTGGGTGGTGACGCGCGGTCAATTATGTGGCATTGTGTGTGAAAAGAAAAGAATTTTATTTCGTGTTTCATCCTGATTGGCTTGCTCAAGTCCTTCCTACATCATCGATCGGGAGGCACGACGTCGTGTGAATTGTTGCATTAAAATAAGTTTAAGTATTACTGTAAATGACTGTAAAAAAGTCCTTCCTATATCATCAATGTCGTCTGGGTAATCGTGATGAAAAATTACATTTATTCAGTATTTAAATACCTGTGCGCGAGTGTTTTGGTGTGCTAATTAGAAAGACCTTCCCATAGCATCGTTGCTCGGAAGGCTCGCCGACGGGTTTGTTATGAAAGTCCTCCCCATAGCATCGTAGCTCGGGAGGCATCGAAAAGCCAATACCTTATCCTACTAACCCAAAAAAAATAATCACGTGATGCTTGAAGGAGATGCTGTGGATTCAACGGTCTCAGGCGGTATCAACAAGTATATAGCGAAAAACTATGTGCTTGATGAGTCTGCAACTTCAACTATCGGACTAACATTCCTCCCTTTTGTTGAACTGCAGGCTTCTTGGGAGGGCGCCGGTATTGACTAATAAAGTCGGGGTCTTCAGGGGTTAAACAGTGAACGGATGGTTGGCTCCCACTGATCATTTTTGATTCATTGTTTAACTTCAGCTGATCTGTCAATAACGGAGTAGCAGCTCATTGGCAGTCAACCATGCTCATGCTCATGCTCATGCTCATAAATTTCCATACAAATTTGGCAGCTGTTCATACAAAAATGGTACGTATATATTCGAAAATCTGTAACTTTTGAAGGAATTTTTTTATCAATTTGGTGTCTTCGGCAAAGTTGTAGGTATTGTTAAGGACTATTTAGAAAAAAATAGGTACACGGAAAAAAAAAATTCCCGATTTTTTTATTAACTTTTTTTTTACAAAATTCAAATTCCCAAAATACGTATTTTTTGATTTTCGAGATTTTTTGATATGTTTTAGGGAACTAAAATCCGCAACTTTTGAGCTATAGAGAAACATGGTCAAAAAATCTTCCGCCGAGTTATGATTTTTTGAAAAACTGGTGATTTTGGGAAAAAATCGAAATTTCATACATAAAATTTTTTTGACCTCATTTTTTTAAGCAAAATTGAATTTGCAATCGAAAAGTTCTTTACAGATTTTTTGATTAAGGGCTCCGTTTTCAAGATATAGCCACCGATAGTTTGATTTTAGCTAAATATTTGCAGTTTTTCAATTTTTAAAAATAGTGACCATGAGTGACCATTTCTAAAAATATTTTTTTTGAAAAGTTCAGACAATTTGCTATAAAATTGTCTAAGAGACATTGAAGATTGGACTTCTGGTTGCTGAGATACAGCGGCTTAAAGAAAAAGAAACACGAAAATTGAAGTTTTCTAAGTCTCACCCAAACAGCCCACCATTTTCTAATGACGATATCTCAGCAATTAATGGTCCGATTTTGAATGTTAATACATGAAACATTCGTGAAATTTTCCGATCTATTCGAAAAAAATATTTTGAAAAAAATTAAATCAAGACTAACATTTTAAAAGGGCCAAACTTTGAATATTATGCCCATTAAAAATGCTAGTATTGATTTAATTTTTTTCAAAATATTTTTTTCGAATAGATCGGAAAATTTCACGAATGTTTCATATTTTAACATTCAAAATCGGACCATTAATTGCTGAGATATCGTCATTAGAAAATGGTGGGCTGTTTGGGTGAGACTTAGAAAACTTCAATTTTCGTGTTTCTTTTTCTTTAAGCCGCTGTATCTCAGCAACCAGAGGTCCAATCTTCAATGTCTCTTAGACAATTTTATAGCAAATTTTCTGAACTTTTCAAAAAAAATATTTTTAGAAATGGTCACTTATGGTCACTATTTTTAAAAATTGAAAAACTGCAAATATTTAGCTAAAATCAAACTTTCGGTGGCTATATCTTGAAAACGGAGCCCTTTATCAAAAAATCTGTAAAGTGTTTTTCGATTGCAAATTTAATTTTGCACAAAAAAATGAGGTCAAAAAAATTTTATGTATGAAATTTCGATTTTTCCAAAAATCACCAGTTTTTCAAAAAATCATAACTCGGCGGCAGATTTTTTGACCATGTTTCTCTATAGCTCAAAAGTTGCGGATTTTAGTTCCCTAAAACATATCAAAAAATCTCGAAAATCAAAAAATACGTATTTTGGGAATTTGAGTTTTTGTGAAAAAAAAAGTTAATAAAAAAATCGGGAAATTTTGTTTTCCGTGTACCTATTTTTTTCTAAATAGTCCTTAACAATACCTACAACTTTGCCGAAGACACCAAATTGATCAAAAAATTTCTTCAAAAGTTACAGATTTTCGAATATATACGTACCATTTTTGTATGAACAGCTGCCAAATTTGTATGGAAATTTATATGGACAAACTAATGATGCAAAATGGCTTCTTTGGTCATAGGGAAGGCCCCCACAAAGTTTGAGCCAAATCAAAAAATACAAAAAATAAAAATGGTCGAAATCGGCCGGTTTTGTAGAGAATTGCTCTCTAGAGGAATGTGAGCAATGAGAACTTTCTCAAAATCCCTATCATTTCAATTTAGATAAATTTATTTCAACATTTGAACTGATGAAAATCTGATTACTGCACATTGGGCGTTCAACTCTGGAGTTTTTTTTTGAAAAGGACCAATAAACCAAATTTTCAATTTTCGCTTTTTGGGTGTTTTTTAATACCCCTGACTCAAGGCGGTTTTAAAAACACCCAAAAAGCAAAAACTGAAAATTTGGTTTATTGGACCTTTTCAAAAAAAAACTCCAGAACTAGACTCTGATGTTGATAGTTTTTAATTTAAAAAATGGGATTTTTATCAAAATTTATCGAAATAAATGACATTTTTCCATAAAATAATGTCTCTATTATCCTCTAGTGTCATCGACTTTTCTTTAAAATATCCATATAGCCCGTGGCAGAGCAATTTCCTTAGGTTGTCCAAATTACCCCACACTCCCTTACCTTTTAATTTTTGTTTTTTTGATGAACATTACTTTATTTGTTTTTTTTTAATATTTCTTTTCGTTTGGGTAGGTTGTCTTCAGATTATTTAATAAATCTACCTATTTTTTATAATATTTTGTTTAAAAGTAGATTGCGGATATTTGAGTTATTTACTTTATCTGATATTTGTTTCAGAATTAATGTTTACATATGTATGTCACACTATTTTAGATGATAGGATTTGGCAAGAGTCCAACATTTTATTACGCCCTAATAAGAAATTTACCACGTTTTACCAAAATGGTCAGCTCAGCAACTTCCGTTCAATTTGTTCAACTTTCCAAAGCCGATTGACTTATGCCAGCCTAATTAGATAACAACCTCTGTAGTAGGACTAAGTCTTATAAACACCTGGGCATAAGCTTGTTGTTTTTATTACACGTCGTGTGCGCCGTCGACCTCCCGTGCTGGACTGCGGTGCGTTTTCCGACACGCGTTTAATCCTATTACCTCGTGAACAACTTTAGTGCCGATCGGGGAGGACGGTGTTTTATTGCACTTGTAGTATGAACTCGTAATATTTTGAGTTCAAAATATCTTTCAAGTAAGATTCGTGGAGTTCAAAAATGTGTTGGTTAACTTTTAAGATTCAAACCCGTTTGAACAATTTGACTACCCACGCAAACATCCCTTTGGTTGACTGTGGTTGAATTTGTCCCGTCAAAGTTGTTTGATTTGGACAGCATAGCCCGTGGACAACAAAGCCCAGAACGACTCATTACAGTCACGGACGAAATACTTCAATCAGATTTTCCATCGAACTGATTTCAATTCCATCAAAGGAAAATCATCACGAGCCATCACAAGGTATCATCGATGTTCGAATTCCCAGTCTAACTGACCCATTCGGTTGCGACGGTGGTTGGTGGTGGTCGTCAACGTTTGAAATCCTTTTATCTTTCCGTCTCCGCCTGTCACCAGGGCCTCAGGTTTAGCGCATCAAACGAACTCACCATAGGAAGCTCCCGGGACCGCACCGAAGAACGCGAAAAGCCGTCATCTGTTGCTCGCCAACCTTTCTCTGCGCGGAATCACTCATCCTCGAACGAAGCATCCCGAGTATAATGGGTAACCTGAAAAACGATTTCAAAAATAACCACCTTCTAAATTTCCAACCCCGTGGAAAGCCAGATGGCATCCGGGCTGGCACCCAGAGCAGGAGAGATTTAATCGCTTAATTTTCGTATAATCCACTACAATACCTGGCAAACCCAACTCGCAAGCCGTGCCAATGCTAAACGCAGCATCTCTCTCAATGTCCCAACGTTCCAATATCGGGTGGAGGAGGGAATTTTGCGCTCGACGGCACGCAAAGATTACACCGGGATTGGGTTCAGACACGTGAAGCACACAACAGCCCAAGAATGCACAAACTTTTGCGCCCAGGTCATCCCGTTGACGGGAAACTATCGGCGGTTCCTCACACAAACATGCTTGTCAAACGGTTTACAGGAGTAATGGGAATACAGGGCTGAAGTTGGGTTATAGTTTTTTTAAATGGGCATTATTTGTTTTGTTGGCTTAAGAGCCAAAATGATTAATAATTTGGATATTAAAAAAAAAAAAGATTTGAAAAAAACATGATTCCAAGAAAATGCGTGTTTTAAGCAGGATTCATTTTTGCATAGAAATTAACAAATCAATATTTTTTTTGGAAACAGAATTCTTGGTAGCAAAGCTTTTGTTTTGTTTACCCAGCAACGATGCAAATAGTGAAGGTTTGCAGAGACGAACATCCACGTCTTCCATCAATTAGAATTCTTTACGATGCTTTCAACGACCGTCGGCAATGTTGTCAACGGGTTTGCAGAGTAGCACAATTGTTTACAGTTTACCGAATGTTTGATCTCACAACTTTGGCAGAAGTCTGCATCAAACAGATTTCTTCAGTACCTAGTTGGGGATATTGGTAAAGATATCGTTGGTTTATCGGTACAAAGTTAGCCTGCCGGCCAAATCATTACAGTTGATTATAAATGCACTTTGTTGGACCGGTCTCACTGAGTTCTGCAAGTGTTTTGGTCGCAGCAGGCCAAGACTGAAACAAGCTGTATCAGCATAGCCCAAGTCTGATACAAACTATACTTTCTCATAATTTCACTGCCGGCCAAACATAATCAGACCTGCTAAGTTTCCAACAAAGATTGTTCAACAGTAAAAAACGAGCCGATTCACGACACACACTGCATCCCACCCTGACCCAATCCCATGGCAAAGGCTGCTCCCAGGAGAGAAATCCCAAACATCTTCATTCCCCGAATTTTTGTGAAGTTTCGGATACTTATTTGTTGTCCTTACGATGCTTTCAACTGTTTTCACTTGCCATCAATAAGGACGAGAAGGGCGAGCGAACAAAACAAAAAAAATAAACAACAACAACAAACCTTCCCAGATTGTTTTCAAAGTTCCCTGGAAGGACTCCCGCGGACGGGACGACAGTAAACCGAAGAATTAGTCAATACCGCACCGATAATGAAGGATAAGATCCCTATCCTATCGTCGGCGGAGCCATGTGAGCGAACCTCCGTTGTTTCCTTTTGCGGTTCGTTAGTTTTTACCCTCGTTTGCTCCGCTCTTGCCGTGTTTTGCCTTTATTTTGCAATTGATCCTTATTTTTGTGTTTTTGTAAGTATGAAAAATCTGCAATAAAGAAGCTGCAGCCAGACGCACACCCCAGGCTCTCGGGTTGCTTACGGCGAGGATTCGGATTCCAGGATTTGAGGGTTTGACTCGTCTCGCTTCGTTAGTAGACAAAACAATTACCTAGCGAGTTTTTCGGGTTCGGGGATCGGAGATGGGATCGGTGCCCGAAAGAAACGTAACTTTGCATTACATGATTGAGCCATATGGAATTCAGCGGTGAGCCGGCGAAGGGGCGATGAGAATCGCACAATCATTAATCAAAGCAAATAAGAAAAGCTGTGCGAGAAATGAGAGAGAGAGAGAGAGGATTCAGAAAGGTGCATTTTGGTTTGTTGCTGGTACATAGTTGAATCTTTATAATACAGCCAGATGACTTTATTTCATTTATGAGAACCATTTAAAAATCTATGTTTTTGTTGTTTTATGGCTTGATAAATCAATTTAAATTTAAATATCGAGAGTTTTAAGTAATTGTTTGATATTTTATAAATTTTCTCTGACTTTGAAATTTCAATTTAATTACATCTGAATGGATCTTCTTTTTAAATCAAAATTTTTACTTTAGATTTCAGATATATTTAGTAATTTCTGGACTTAAATTCTATTTACACTCAAACTTACAGATCAATTCTTGACTTTTTTTGTTAGGTCCTCAAAACATATAAAACACAAAAGCATATTAATTCCTCTTAAAAAGACTGAAAAATTTTAGGTTATTTTGTGTTATTTATATGAACACATTTGTAAATTTTTGTTTTTGTTTTGGTTTTGGTTTTGGTTTTGGTTTTGGTTTTGGTTTTGGTTTTGGTTTTGGTTTTGGTTTTGGTTTTGGTTTTGGTTTTGGTTTTGGTTTTGGTTTTGGTTTTGGTTTTGGTTTTGGTTTTGGTTTTGGTTTTGGTTTTGGTTTTGGTTTTGGTTTTGGTTTTGGTTTTGGTTTTGGTTTTGGTTTTGGTTTTGGTTTTGGTTTTGGTTTTGGTTTTGGTTTTGGTTTTGGTTTTGGTTTTGGTTTTGGTTTTGGTTTTGGTTTTGGTTTTGGTTTTGGTTTTGGTTTTGGTTTTGGTTTTGGTTTTGGTTTTGGTTTTGGTTTTGGTTTTGGTTTTGGTTTTGGTTTGGTTTTGGTTTTGGTTTTGGTTTTGGTTTTGGTTTTGGTTTTGGTTTTGGTTTTGGTTTTGGTTTTGGTTTTGGTTTTGGTTTTGGTTTTGGTTTTGGTTTTGGTTTTGGTTTTGGTTTTGGTTTTGGTTTTGGTTTTGGTTTTGGTTTTGGTTTTGGTTTTGGTTTTGGTTTTGGTTTTGGTTTTGGTTTTGGTTTTGGTTTTGGTTTTGGTTTTGGTTTTGGTTTTGGTTTTGGTTTTGGTTTTGGTTTTGGTTTTGGTTTTGGTTTTGGTTTTGGTTTTGGTTTTGGTTTTGGTTTTGGTTTTGGTTTTGGTTTTGGTTTTGGTTTTGGTTTTGGTTTTGGTTTTGGTTTTGGTTTTGGTTTTGGTTTTGGTTTTGGTTTTGGTTTTGGTTTTGGTTCAAACTGTCAAAATGCTATTCCGCCCTTATCAAATGTTGCTCCAGAACTTATTGTGATGTTTTGGGTCATCCAATAACTCCTTGGAGTTAAGACCGTAACAAGCAATAGGTCAGTGATTTTTAACCACTTATCATACCCGCAAAGCTTCAAAGTGTGTGGAAGACTACATTGCTAATGTGATGGAATGTCCTGGGTTATCCTCGAGAATCTTCAGAAAAAAACGTTGCACTTTATCAAACATTTTTTGATGTCATTTTTGATTTCAAATTTGATTTTGCATCCTAAAATGGTTTTGTTATAATGTTTTGCAGTTAATAAAAAAATCCCAACAATTATAAAATTTTATGTGGCCATCTTAAGCGCAAAAGATTGTTTTTTAGTCTTTCTAGAATGGCAAGGCATTTAATGTTGCAAATAATTTGAAAAAATGAAATAATTTTCAGCTTCTAACGAAATCAATCTTCACTTTCCCCGCTAAGCATCGTAAGCCAATTTACAAGTTTGGATCGGTCCCGATTTGGCGTCCAAGTTGTCATAAATCAACACCCGGCGTTGATTCCAAGCAGCACTGCCGTTGGGTGGAGGAAAATCAATCAAACTTTCGATGGTTCCGATTGAGTAATGCGTGCGGCGTGCGAGGCCACGTGTGGAGAAATAAGCCCCAATAAGCACCGAAAGCTCACGTACGTATGAACACTTTCCTGGACCCTTATTCCGCAGAGAGGGCTAAGAATTCCCAAAATGTGAATGTGCCTTAATACGGTTAATAAAAACAGTCACGGCGCGCGCGCGACGCAAGGCCAATAGTTTGAGGAATCCATCATCAACATCAACAACGGACTTCTCGTTGCACCTTTACCCCCTAAAAGTTTTGATTAATCTCCTTGAGGAACTTTTTCAATATTTTTTTTCGTATGAAATGGCTTTGGCCCAAATAAGATTTTAATGACTAATTTGTGGATCTTACAAAAAGCCTTGTCAACTTTAAAAAATAACTCGTGAACATAAGAAACGTAAAAAAATTGCACCCAAAATAAATCATAAAAGCTAGGCGCCATCACCGTTTCGCCATTAGCCGCACGACCGACTGACTGACTGACTTTGAGGCAAATTCATCGAAGAGGGGGGATTAAGAGGGGAACCCCGATCGTAATCTGTGCCCATAAATTACGATCAGTAAATGAAATCCTCAGCCGATAAATCAATGGGTGCGCACATTTCGGATGTGTGCGTGTGTGATTAATACGTTTCTATTATCGTTGTGTTTTTATAGCCAAAGCATTACAGTGGAAATTGATCAGCTGTTGCCGTTATTCCACTTTTTTTATGTTTAAGCATATTGTATTTTAATTGCTTATGTACTTTTTGAATCTGAATCTTTATGGGGCATTTTCGAAATTGGTTGCAGACAACTTTCTGTTTGTAGATTTTTTTGCAGATATTTTACCGGTGAGGTTTGCAAAAAAACTTTTATCCTTATCTGATAATATCTCTTATTAGATGATTAACCTAAATATACTTAACATTTAAAAATTTAAAATCAACCTTATTAGGAATACCTTAAGTTTGATAACTCAGTTGTTCTGTGAAATATCTCAAATTTTTCGCGATTTTTAAATTAGATTTTTTTTATTTTAATGAAACTATGTCTATGTTAAAAAATGCAATTTTGCAACATTCCAATTGTGAGGGCTGGTTATTCAAATTTGCCGTTTTCAAGTTTTGCTACTTTTAAGTATGAAGTTTCGATTTCATTTCGTTTTATTTCATTTTAAACATACTTTTTTGAAGAGAAGCACCCACGAAAACAATAATTTTGAAAAGCCGACCATATTTTCCCAACAAATGTATCACTGACATTTTGAAAATCGGGAATTAAGTTGCTGAGATACAACCTCACAACTAATTCGAATCGATGAAATGGAGTTTTCTTAGTTTCATCTTATTAGTCCGTAATTTTACCCTGACGATATCTCGGAAACTTTTACTCCGCCTTCCAATTGTTGTATCATTTTCTGTTTTTATATTTATTTTTTTAAATCAAGCTTCACTTTGGGAAATGTGTACAAATAGATAATTTTCCTTATTGCATAGTTTACACCAAAATTTTCGAATTTTGGAAATATTTAAATAGAAAATATAAGAAAATTACAGAAATGTTTCATTCATGACAGTTGGAAGTCGGAGCAAAAGTTTCGATTCGAATTCATTGTGAGGTTGCATCTCAAAAACTAAATGCCCGATTTATTTTGGTTGATTTGAATCTCAGTGATACATTTGTTGGGAATATATGGCCTTGAATATTTTTTATTTAATTAGGTTGGTTGAAACTATATTAACTCTCAATTTCGGAAAGATTTTTAATTAGTGTTTAAATAATGCCATTGATATTTAAAGTGTATTTTCCAAAGCTGCATTTTTTTCAAATTTTTTGCTAGATTTTGATAACACATGTTACATAAAAGAATTTTTGGTTCACAGAAAAATTCAATAAATATCAACTTAAAATCTTTTGAAAATATAAATAAATTAAAATGTTTTGTATTTGTCTCAAAAGGTTCAGATGCATAAGTTTTGATTATTTTCTTAAAATTATTGAACACAAAATCTCGAAATATTTATTTTTGTGCACATTTTTAGCTTTTTTTCACCATTCAATCTTTTTATATGAGGTTCTACTAGTAAGTAATGGGTACCCAATTTGGAGATATTTCTTGAGATAAAGTTCAGAATAATTTGAACATTTCACACAAAAAGTTCTCTACGAATTCGGTCTTTTTTATTTAATTTTTGTATTTTTTAATTCCAATGAATCTTTTTTGGAAGCCATTTTGCTTCATTAGTTTGTCCATATAATTTTGAAAATGATTTATGAAAATTCTAAAATTTTTATCTTTTGAAGGATTTTTTTATCGATTTGGTGTCTTTGGCAAAGTTGTAGGAATGGCTAAGGACTACTCTGAAGAAAAAAAATGATACACGGTAAAAAAATGTGGGTGATTTTAAATTTCACTTTTTGTCACTTAAACATGATTTGCAATAAAAAACACTATTTTCATTTTTCTATTTTTTTTGGATATGTTTTAAGGCTCATCAATGTGAAGAATGTGCAAAAAATCTTTGCCTAGTTATAAATTTTTGAAACAATACAATTTAAAAAAATAAGTCGAAATATCGGTGGCAAAAAGTTTTCAAATTCATTTTTCGATGTAGAATCGAATTTGCAATCAAAAAGAACAATAGTGAAATTTTGATAAAGTGCACCGTTTTAAAGTTTTAGCCATTATTCATTGTTTTAAATAGTGCCCATGTTTGCCTTCTTTTGAAAACAATATATTTGAACCAACTTACCATTTTCTTATGTCGATATCTCAGTGAAAATATCCCATCTTTTTGAAAACAATAATTTAATTTTTTTTTAATCAAGACTAACATAACAAAAGGGTGTTATAATGAATGCTAGTTTTAATTTAAAAAATGTTGAAAATATTGTTTTTCGAAAATATCGGAAAATTTCACAATTGTTTCATATTTAAACTTTGAAAATCGGACCATTAGTTGCTGGAAAATCGACATTAGAAAATGGTGGGTTGTTTGGGTGAGACTTAGGAAACATCAATTTTCTAGTTTTTTAATCTTTGCATGGCAATATCTCAGCAACTAACGGTCGTAATATGATTATTTTCTCAGCTTTTCAAAAATATTTTTTTTTCAAAAGAGAGCAACAATAGGCACTAATATTAAAAAATGAATTACTGCGAGTATTTCCAAAAAACCTACCTCAAAATGGCTATTACTAGAAAACAGTGCACTTTATGAAAAATTCACTAAGGTACTTTTTGATTGCAAATTCAATTCTATTTCGAAAAATGGAGTTGAAAAATTGCGATCAATATTTCGATTTTTTGAAAAAAAGAATTTATTGCACATTCTTGAAATTTCTAAAAAAAACATTACATTTAACATAACATATAAAAATAAATAAAAATAGTGTTTTTTGTCAATAATGTTTTAGTGTTAAAAGTGAAATTAAAATCCACAAACTTGTTTTTACCTTGTGTCTTTTTTTTTCTTTGCCGAAGACATTAAATTGATCATAAAATTTCTTCATTAGATACAGATTTTTGAGCTTTCATTTATCATTTTTGTAAGGACAGCTGCCAAATTTGTATGGAAAATTATATGGACAAAATAATCATGCATGATGGCTTCTTTGGGCAAACCGAAGGCAGAAAAAAGGTTTCACCCGAGCAGGGGTAAATAACACGGGAATACCAAATTTTGGTATTACTTGGGTAAATAACAGAGACCAAAATGTGCCCTTGGTTGCCCAGTAATAGATGGTAAAGTACCATGAAATCATACCAAAGTCTTAAATGTGGAAGGGCACATCAATACCAAACCATGTTATTCCAAGGGTCAAATAATACCTCAAAATAAAACCATTTCAATACCAAGTTGAGGTCTTTTGTATTTTTGAACATTGCTTGAATATCAAAACTTGGTATTGCCGCGCCCTTGGAAAATCAGATTTTGGTATTCCTGTGGTCTTCCACATACATGATTTTGGTTTGATTTCATGGTATTTTACCATCTATTACTGGGCAACCAAGAGCACATTATGGTCTCTGTTATTTACCCAAGTAATACCAAAATTTGGTATTTTCATACCATTTTTAGTGCAGCAGTTGCAGTTAGTGAAAATACGGAAATGATCCATATACAACAGCCAAATCTACTCACCTGATGATTTCATGTTGTTCTTAGTGATATTCTTCACCACATCGAATTCATTTGTCATTGATGAACGGCCTGTGCTTGAAGTTCTTGAAGATTCTGTAAAATAACAAGATTGAAAAATAAGGATAGAAATTCACCAAAATGCAATAAACTTTTGATTAACTCGTTTTTTCAAAGTATTTAGTCATCCCAACTTAGATAAATTTCTACGTTTAAAAAATAATCTTAGAAGGTATATCAAAAAATATGAAAATCAGCTTTAACATTTTTGGGTTTCAAGTCAAATAAAAATTAATTATCTCGTCAAAATTTATAAAAAAAATCCGTAGTTTCAGAGGAATTTGGTTAAACCTTTCAATACCAAAATAATAATCCTTTCAATACCAAAATAATACCAAAATGTGGCATCCTGACTTTGAAAATTTTCCACAATTTTAAGTAATTTGTTCAGGAAAATATCAAAAATGTTTAAAATCAAGTTTGAAATTTCCGGTTTTCAATGAAAGCATTCGCTTTGAGACATCATTTTAGCGCAAAATTAATTATTTTGTCAAAATTGGTCAAAATTTTCCCATAGTTTCAGAGGAATTTAATTTTATAAAAACCTGTAATAACAAAAGAACACCAAAATGTGGTGTTCGACCATTGACAAATTCTGCAATTTTGCAATATCAAAACAATACCTTTAATTGGTATGATACCACATTTTGCTCTTGCATAATTCTTAAGACAAATTTTAAAGGGTCCATGAATACCAAAATTTGGTATTGATACCAGAGAAAGGTATTATTACGCCTTTCCCTTGTTATTTACCCATGCTCGGGCAGCCTGATTAAAAAATACAAACAAACTCGAATGACCGAAATCTCAGAGAATTGCTCATCATTTTTTGTCACTCTCCTGCATTTATAGCTGCAAATTATTAAAAACACTTAACAACGTTATTACTAGTTGAACAATTTGTGATATTTTTGTTACAATGCTTAGTTATCAAATTTTAGTTTATAAGTTCATTTGAAGACATGTGCACAAAACAGTCAGCTGAGATTCGTAAAGTTGCAGATCTTCATGAACAGAAGCATCGACCAAGACTCCAATTTAATTTTGTGGTTAACCCTGATTCGAAAAAAGGTAAACAAATTGAGTAATTTAGGACACGGCCCAATCAGCCCAACCATCACCCCGTTCCAACCCTTTTTTTCATTCCGCCAATTCACCGTGGGGTCTCTGGTAGGGACAGTTCATAAACTACGTGGTCTTTCGCTGGTGCATCTTACTTATTATTTGAAATCATGCGTTTCTTGAGATTGGAAATGATTGATCACGCTTCGGTGAAGTCGCTGATCGGTGGTTCAATTTATAATCCAAAGGTCGTCGGTTCTAATTCCTGGGGTCCTTGGTTCAAAAAGAGGTTTGGATGCCTTCGGACGCCAGAACCTGTGAGTCGCATAGCGACCCATTTTTTCAATTCAAATATACACCGTTTATGAACAGCCCCACCAGTAACACCCTGCGGAAACATAAAAACAAACTTGTCTCGTTCGGCACGCCACGAACCGCGAGTCGGCGGCCAAAACTGATAACGTGAAATTAATAATAATGATAAATGTTTCTGGAATTAATAAAGCCACGACTCTGCATGAAGCTGTGGGGTAGTTTGAAGGGGGCAAACCACGCACGTTGACGCCCTCCGAGAAGGGGCCCCTCCGATTACATCCCGGTGATAAGAGTTCCGACTTGGTTTATTATTTATTCACGACTCCGCCATGATCTGGGTTTGTTGCCGGTTTGGGGCAAGGATCTCCGCGGAGACTGTGGCGTTTTTTTTCTGAGGATTTTTTTTTGCTCCGCAAGGACGTCTTGCTCTGGTGGGGCTAAAAAGAGAAATGTTGCAGCTTCATTTAAAACTGCAGCAATTTAATCTGAGCTTCAGAGCGCTGATACAATCTGGCCTTGTTCTTTTGGTCGGGTGAGGTCTTGTTCAGGGGGGATTTCGCTAGGACGGACGGGATTTGCACTCGGAAGGTGTTGAGCCCAGGCTAGTTCTTGTGTTGTGCACTGTTAAAAAATTCACATCAAATTGGAACTCGTAGAAACTTTATTCGTTTACAGATTTTGATGCATTGAATAAAATTATTTTTTCATGTGTTTTGTCGATGGTACCCCAGAACTCGGACTGGGGCCGGGCAAAATACGAAGAGGTAGATTATCTAAATTATATAATTGCAGGTTTAGCGTGCAAAGCCCGATGGAGTTGTTCCGGACCCAGGAGCCCGTAAGAATGCAGTAGTGAAGTGTGAGGAGTGTTCAAGATTATCGCTACGGGAAACCTTTTTTTTATTTTGTTGAACATTCTGATATTATTAGGCTGGTCAGGTGGGATTTATGGGATTGTTTAGTATGCCCTGAAATAAAGAAAACGAAAAAGCCAAAAAAAAAGTAACAGAAATAGATCATTCGACTTTCAGCTTTCACGTAATTGTTAGCCACGGATGAAGTCGTCCACAGCACAGGTCGACCCTCAACCAGGGGTAAAACCAAAAATAGGCCCCAGACCGTCCCCTTGACTCTACCTGGGCCTTGTTAGTCTGACACACTAATGACACCGTGCGGCGGCCCAGTTTCAAAGGTAAAAACCCCGCGAAAACAACTCAATTATACACCTTTTGGACGCAGGAAACCAGTTCGATCTTATCGGCGGACGCTACAAATAACTGCCTCGCCGCGTGCTCTCTAGAAGTCCGATGAAGTCTGATGAAGGTGCGCGCGGTACCTGCTTTTTCGATTTGGGACCGGTAATCGAAACCCACTAATCATCTCCACCGGGGGGTGACATAACCCTGGAAAAAGGTGCTGGCTGTGACGGCAACCTTGGCTGTGAGGAGTGATTAATTTTTATTTTTTTTGTGTTTAAATTGATCATTGATTTTGAAATTGCCGTTTTTTTTAAATTATTTCAAGGAACTTTGCTGCAAAAAATTAAATGTATGAAAATCAGCAAATCGGAAGTACCATTCGTTTACATTCATTTGGTTGAAGGTAAACAAATGATAAAATTGTAAAGTAATACATGCAAGAAAGCTTTCTAAGATTTCCATCTTATGTTTTATGACTTAAAATTGAAGAAACTGCTTCGGCAAAAACTCATCTTTGCTCATTTAGCAAGGTTATAAAAAGGAGTAGAAAGATTTTTTACATTTTCTTGAATTGTTTTTGAATGAGATCGAATTTCATGCAAAACAGTCCGCTAGTAAATTAACATTGAATCAAGTTTAAAAATGACTTAAAATGGTTTGTTGTTGAAAACAAATTGAGGATAAACTCATTAAAAAATTGCTACATTTCTTCTATCAAACTTTATGCTGTCTAGATTTACACTTTTAACTGTGTGTTTTTTTATGGTTAATTTCTGCTATAGTTGTATAAACAATAAACTTGTAAAATTGTTAATCACGATTTTTAAGGAAAATTAAACTCATAATAACACTCATTTTTAAACCTTTTTTATTTCCTAAACATGCCTAAACGATGTTTTATTTAAATTTTTTACTTTTACTTTTTAAAGGCTATCGAATCTAATGCATAATTTTCAAAGCTTATACAACCTCTCCCAACCAAATAATATGAATAGCAATACAAAAAAAAAATAATCGGTGAAATTCAGGTTTCTGAAAGCGCTGTGGTATTTGGACGTTGATTTGTAAATAAATAGATATGTAGAAAGGAAAAGGGTACTTTAATTTGTGCTTATGCTTAATTCAAATCAATATGAAGAGAGTTCTAAAAATGTTATAAAATTAAAAATTGAAGCCACAAAATTTGCTTACATTAATAGTTTAAGCCACTTAAGTTTGCTTAAATGGAAATAATAATTTGATTTTTCTCGTATCAACATTAAAAACGAATAGCGTTTAACTTTTGAAGTTTATGTTAAACACCATTGTCAAATTCATGACTCTGATAAATTGGTCTTAAAAATTGGGTTTCGAAGTTATTAAAACAATATAAATCAGATTTTGATTTCTGAAAGAAATTTTTATAAGCCATTTCATCCGGTCCGCGACGACTTTTCAAAATAGTTCTATGACCGGCCCCTAACGCTGATCATGAAATATTAAATAAAAAAATTGAGTGTCTAAATAAAAAAAAATAAACTTGAGAACAATTTGCGATAAAATGTTTCGAATTCAACTATTATTTTGATTTGGCTTTGTAATTTTGAAATATGTTTTCTTTCGAATGCAATTTTTCATGTTTAAATTTTATTCATATCATTTCTTTATTGAAAGTTTCAGAATCAATTAATAAACTGTAAAAAGGCGCAAAATTACCCATTTCGTAAAAATGTAAATGAAAAAACAAAAAAAACTTGTATCACTGTTTAAAATTGCACAATAAGACACTTAATTTAAAATTTTTCAATTTGTACCATGTTTATTGCAAATTGAAGCTTTCCTTTTTTGAGGACTTGATTAAAATTGATTTTTTTTCAATAAGTGAGTAAGCAAAGCAAAGTATTTTTTTAAATAAAATTTTGCAGTGGTAAAGTTTTGTTTGAAAAACCTTACAGAAAGCAATTTACTCATACTGAAAATAAAGATTGCTGCAAAAAATTCTAGAATTTTAAAAAAAGTCCAGAAAAAGTAAAAAAAATTAGCGACAAAAATATTTTTTTCATAAACAATTACTCAATCAATTTTAAACAAAAAATAAAAAATAAATCAAATAAACATATTTTTGAAATTTATCTTTGTTTATCTTTCTAAAATCATGGTAATAAACTAACACTTGTTTATTCATTTATAGGACACATAAAAAACAATTTTAATAAACTCTCGACTTGAAAGAACCTTAAATTAAAAAAAAAAGTTTTTTTATCTTTGCGGTTTGGTTGGGCGTTTTAACATTTTCAATTTTTATCAAACTTTTGTTCCGGCCCACCACTGGTTCAGAAAAATCAGATCTGGCCCGCAGGGCCAAAAGGTTGGGCACCCCTGAAATAAACAGTTTAATTTAAATCAAAAAATCCAAACAAAAAAAAAATTAAACAAAGAGTATCACAAATTAATGCTTGAGTCTAAATATCTTCAAAATCTATTAATTCTAGATTAAATTTTCAATAGGTCCTATCTGCATAGAAAACCCACGAGGGATAGGTTGTTTAGAAAATTTAATCTAGAATTTATAAAATCATAAAAATATTTTTTATTATAAGTTTTACGTATGTTACGATTTTTCGACTAAAGATTCAAAATTCACAGTAAGCTTTAAAGTACCCTTTTTCATTCAAAACGCAAAAAATAGTATTTTCCACTCAAAAGTTTTTCTAAAATTTTGAAATGTGTAATTTTTATTGAAGAGATCGCAACATTTCACAAAAATAACAGTTTTTGTATTGAATTTCCGGGAATTCGTCAGTTTTTAAATTACAGGCTAGTTAGCCAACACTTAGAACAACTCATTTTCATCGATTCAAATTCTTTGCGAAAGCGTATCTCAGAAACTAATTGCCCGATTTTTAAAGTCTCATAGAGAAAGTTGCAGGAAGTTGTTTCAGGTTTCCAAACAATATTTTCTCATGTTTTTTTTTCAAGAAGTATTTTTTTTAAAGCAAAAAAATGAAAATGAATCGAAAATATGTACCTAAATGCAGCTTAAACATAAAAACGGAACATTACATAAAAAAATATAAAGTATGTTTCAATTGCAAATTCGATTTTGCACAATGAATGATGACTATGAAAATGTTTATCATTTTCAAAGTGTTCAAAAGTATTATAAAATGAATTTTTCACTAGTCAAATTGTTCTGTTTTGTCCAGTTGCATTATAAGTTTTCAAAATATCTAGGTTGTGACTAGCAGTTCTGTACAATTGATTTTTTTCAACGCATTGCATCGAAAATCATTTCCATTTGTTTTTAGTTGATAATAAGACTTCTACTTCCATTGAAATAGTGATTTTTTATGAAAAAATATTTGATTTGCCTCCTGATTTGGGACGATTTTCTAAAATTCAAAATCTTAAAAACGAAATTTAAAAATTCATAAAACCAAATATTAAAAAAAGCTGATGTATAAAAATATAAAATTTATCAAAATACAATTATTTGCAAGTTCGTCAACGACTCAAAAATTGCTCCGAAAAAGATCGAATTGAAATTTTTTTAAATTTATAATGAAAAAAATATCCACGGATAATAAAAATATTTTGCATGACTTGTTTTATTTTACTTGTCTCAATAAATGTAAATTCAGATAATTTATTCAACTCAAAATTAAAATTGTTAAAATTAATGTTAAAATTAATATTTAAAAATAGTAGTTTATGCAACAAGTTGCAAAAAGAGGATTTTTTCAGCACGAGTCGTAAATTTATCCAACGAGGTTCACCGAGTTGGATAAATACAAAGAGTGCTGAAAAAATCAAGTTTTGCAACGAGTTCCATACAACATTTTTTGCAATTCCAAAAAACACACACTGAGTGAAATTTTATGTCAAATTTTTATGTATTTTGTCAATAAATCGTTTAAATCAAAATTTTTTTGAAAAGTGTTACATTTTGAAACAAGTGCTGAAAAGTTCAACTTTTCAGCACCCATTTGAGTGCTGAAAAGTAGAACTTTTCAGCATTTATTTTGAAAAGTGTTGCTATTCGATTCTGTTATTTTTGGTACAGAAAAGTAGGCTATTTCGTCGTTCAAGAATGACGTGAAAAATAAGTAGTTTCACGATGGAATTGCAAAAAAAAAAATATTTAAACCACATAAAATAGTTTGTTTTGCTTTTTCAAATTTTAATTTTTCAGAGAAAATGTTACTGAAAAAACGATGTTCAAATCAGCAGCTCAATAGACATGTCTAGCGAAAACTCTACGCTTCTTTTTGATGGTGAGAGATTTGACAGCTCCCATATTAAATGTCTCGATTATCATACTTTTTGTTAATTTTCTTTCAAAATAAAATAAATAACATATGAAAACTATATATTTTTGGTGCACAAAATACCTGCTGAATCGAATGGTGTACTTATCTCGATTGAAATTTTTCGAACAGTTTTTATTCAAATAACATTCAAGACACATTTTGTACACCTAATCAATCAATACTTTTATCATAAGTAATCATTTTATTGCCTAAAAATTGAGTTTTCCTAAGCTCCAATATTCAAATACATGGACGCTGTCATTTCTAACACCATTGGCCACCTAGCGGCCATTTCAAACTGGATTCGTCTATTTTCAGCAATTCCACTTGAAAAGAGCTTAAACCGGAAAAAAAGTTTTCCGATCGGGCTCATCATTTTTCTGAGGGTTCCTTGGCCAAATTAATTAGACCCTTATTTTTTTGTTTAGTTATTAGGGTGACCTACATCGTGCTAGGGTGGTTCGAAAAATGGCAATTTTCTTCATTTTTCGCAAAAAATTTCATCCGATTTTAGCTGTTTTAGACGCGAAAGAAAGGTGATTAGTTTGACTATTTCAGAAAATAGAAAGAAGATTCAAAAATCTAGCTTAACATTTGAAAATGTCGTTTGAAACCTTAAAATAGTGTTTTGACCGTGTCTGGACCAAAGAGCCTATGTTTGAAAATATTTTTTTCGGATTCCGGAAAATTAACATTTTATAAGAAAAAAAATTTGGCAGTGCGTGGCCGAATGGTTACGCTGTCCGCTTTGTAAGCGGATGATTCTGGGTTCGATTCCCATCTGCTGCAACCTTCCATCGGATGAGGAAGTAAAATGTCGGTCCCGGCCTTGGTTGTTAGGCTGTTAAGTCATTCCAGGTGTAGGAGTCGTCTCCATGCCATAAGTACAAACAACACACCAAACCAAGCCTACTCCGGTGGAATCGCTGGCGGCGGTTGGACTCGCAATCCGAAGGTCGTCAGTCAAACACTGGGGTGGAAGGTTCCTTGGAGTAGAAAGAGCCCAAGTAACAATTTACGTTTTAATTCACTCTGGAAGTATATTTTAAGAGTCTCTGGAAAGATTCGAGCACAAAACCGCTTTATCCTGAAAGCAGCAATAAAGAAGAGTTAAAGCAGCATTAAGTGTAAAATGGACTATTTTAGGAGGTTGTCAAGATCGCATTTCAGGAGAGTTCTAGAGCCAAACAGTATTGCTGTTGATTTTTAACGGACTCTCCAGATACTCTCAAGAGATCTAATAGAACTTATTCTAAAGCTAATTAAATTTATGGCTTTATTGAAAATCTCTTGGTAGCCGCAATAAAACATATTTTAAACTTGTTCATTCTCGGTTAGGATAAATTAGATTTTACCAAGAAAATAAGGGTGCAAGATTTATTTTATCAAATCCAACTATTCTTTAAAACTTTAAACAACAAATGGTTAACTTTATTCGGTGACAAGAATATAATAATAATTTAAATAAGTGTTTGATTATCGAACCGATCATTTCGAGAAAATCCATGCCATTAAAATTTCACCTATCAATTTCTTGAGATACCTCACAAAAATAGACACCGAATACATTATTATATCAAAATAACTCTAATTTTTCATAAAATTGAAGCAAACTTTTCTTGTTTAGCTGTAAACACCATCATGGCGTCCATCTAGGTCGCTATTTTTTCAATAAAACATGGCGAGATTCTTTGAATCTATTTGTTCTTACTTAAAGCTATTAGAAAAACATCTTTTCTGGAGACGCTCTCGATCAAGAATAACGTTTCTTGAAAAGCTCTTGATTAAGATTAAGCAAGGGGTTCTAGACTGAAGTGAGCTTTGATATAGTTTTAACCCAGAGTAAAATGCACAATACTGCGACCGTAGCGCATGCAAGTTTTAGCCCACTGGAGGTAGATCCAAAAAAGCATGTGTTGGCACATTTCCGTCATTTTCGTGAATTACGAATAGCGAGTTTTCGTCATATTTGAATAAAACTAGGATTACATTCAGTTCACCGTTTTTATTTATTAACAGAAAAGAATACATATCACTTTTCTTCATTTGATGATTCGGAACCGTCTTCCAATTTTCAATGCCGGAAGCTCAGAAAGAAGGACAACACTAACAAGTTTTACCACCACACGAATCTAAATTTGGCACAATTTAATCACTAACTCACATAACAATTACGAAAGCAGTATGATCTTTTTGCTTAATAAATAAACAATAAAAGAGTTTTCCCGGCACTTTGGAAACGTCCGATCTTCTCGCTGCTAAATGTAGACTGAGTTTGACATTTGAAAAGTCAAGTCAAAAAGATTTCGAATAAAGCTTTCCCTAAACAACTTGGGTTTAATACTGATTTGGTGAAGTCAATTTGTTCTGGGAATATCTTCTTCAAGATAACTGTAAGTAAATAAAAAAGAGATCAATAAAACTTTGCTCCATGATCTTCGAGAACTTTTCAAGATTTTTTCAAGATATTTCTAGAACAGTATTCTGCTAAGCCCAAAAAGACTTGATAAACGCTTTTATAAAAGCAAGAAGCTTTTTTCAAATGTTTTATAAAAACTGATAAAACTTAGGAGCATTTGGATTGCTACTTGGGAGGTTTGGGTGCTCCCCCCATTCAAGCCTTCGGACTCCTAGGTTCGAGAAGAAACTTGCAATAGAGACCACAAAAGACCCGGGGGTCGTTAATGTGGATGGTTTGATTTTTTGATTGAAGAAAAAATTGGCGGTTTCGAACCTTACTACGGGCCTGAGTACCTTTTTTCTGTACTGGTACCCTTACCCTTACTCAGTACCCTTTTCTGTACTGGTAATGAAAGGTATTATTTTCCTTCCTTTTTTTGGTAGAAAAAAGGCCGTTTTGTCGCTTGCGAATTTTTTCTCCACAAAATTGAGTGTTCAAATAAATACGTATGGGATGGTATGAAATCATACTGATCGGGCGTCCAATGTTGACACGAACTTTCCAAGTCCTCACCATTTGAAGATGCAAATTATTGAAAAACACGTATTTTTTTGAATGTTCAAAAATGGTGACTTTTTCACACCTTGCTGTAATTATCTCTAATAATTCATTCTTTCTATCGAAAAACAAAAAAAAAACAAATTTCACTTTTCCACTCAGAACAAAGCCCACTCCAGGCGGCGATGACTCCATTATCGCTTCACCCACAATAGCTCAAACAAAGACGTCAAGGTGTGAATCCTTCCCCGGAACCGAAAGGTACGGAATCCTTCCAGCAAAGAACGGCTGCAAGGTGCACAAGAGAAGAAAGGATCGACTCGAAGGACTTGAAATTGAGATACAAAAGTCACACAGGCAGGTATGGGCGCGCTTTGAATGATTAGTTTCGGGTTTTATTTTTATCTCAAAATTTAAGAGTGAACTCCTCTTTGGTGCATGCCGCCACAAAAGTCGATACCCCTGTCACAGGATTGGAACTAGAAGCTGGCAGACAGTTCTAGGAAATGTTGTTTCGAGTTCGAATTCAGTCCTGTTACCGATTCAATTAATTCCAACTGCAAACGAAAACGACGGATTTCACCGGACAGAGCCTGTTTGCACTCATCTTCACGAATCATGATTCGCTAAAGCGAGTTCAATCATTGCAAAACATCATCCCGAGCTAGACTCCGTGCACCGTACGAACGAACGAGCGATCATCGGTTGCGCAGTACGATGCTTCTAATTAAAAACTAACACAAATCTGAGTCCTTATCGAATCGCTGGGATCCGTCCAATTTCAGAACTAGCGTGCGAAATCTATTCTCCACCGGACAAAGGTTGAAAACTGGCCACACATTACCACATCATCAGCAGCAGCATCATCCAGTCCGGGGACCGGTCCGACCTTGGAACCCTGCAGCCCAAGCCTATACAGTTCCAAACTGAGCAGGGGCCCTCCAAAACGGAACAATTACGAGTGATTCGTTTCGCTCGTCACAAGAGATAATATGTAAATATTTTGAAATTCTCATCATCTCTCGTTCCGTTCGGCGGTTTGGGCCCCCGGAATGCCCGGGATGGATCTTCAATCACGTCCGTGGTCGCTGCTGCTGTCGGTTGGATGCCGTTTTGAGGGCCTATCCCTGGAGGGAGAATAGGCTCTAGGGGTAGGCGGGGACTGTTAGACTGCTTCGAACCGACTAGGATTGTTTTTTTTTCTCGAGAAAATTCGTCCTTAGTGAGGAACTTGTCTCGGCTGAAATATTTGCTGAGTTTATTTGCACGATTAAAAATAAGTAAATTTGGAAGGAGTTATCTTACCTCGATTAAAACGGAAAAAAGCGGAAAAACTTGAAATAAAAGATGTTCTCATTCTTGGATGAAATATTATTGTGATTTTTGTTAATTGTGAGCTTAAGATTTAATTAGTTCAAAGTTCTGGTGATTTTTTATAGAGTTTTTAGCTTTAAATTCCAGGAATTTAAATACAGCTATAGTGGTTCAGTGAGAAATTAAAACTATTTCAAATTGAGCCTAAACATTAATTAGAAACATTTTTTTCGCATTAATACTCTTTAATTTTTGTAAGAATTGCGATTGATTCACATTAAGAATCATATTACCACACTTTCTCTAGAAGTTAGAAGCTCAAATTTACCTAGATTTGATGATTTGGTTTAAATTGAAACTGGGAAATGTGCAGATCCGAACTCAACCTGATGTTTAGAAATGTTGGACATTTTTCCCTTAAGTTTAAGGCATGTTAAGCGTCGTGGTTTCGAAATAAAAATAATTGCTTTTTTTGTTAACAAAAGTAGTGTTTTCATTGTTTTTAATTTATTCAGCTTCTCAAACTTTTAGCTTAAATCCTTCTGGAAAATGAAAAAGGTCAAATCCTTAGAAATATAATAGGTATTAGAATATTTTTTCCATAAAACCAGATATTGTTTTAATATTTAGGGCGTTGCAAATATTTTTTAATGCTTTTGTTACCCCTCCCCCTCCTCTCCCCCTTCAAAATCGGTTCGAAAAATCAGATAACTTCAAAATTTTAAAGGAAATAGAAGTCTAACCAACAGAAAACAATTAAAAATGCATTTCCCCACGTTTAAAATTAAATTTAGCATGCCTGGGATCGATCAAAAATATTTTCAATTTTTGTGGAATTCCAATGAACAGCACCGCAAAAAGCTTTTTTACCGGCGAATAAAAAATCTATTCAATACTTGGATATTTTGAAAACTAATGAACTGGGCAGGTGTAAAATGCACTTTAAAACACTTTTTTCATTCAAATGTTGAGACAATAGCTTGTTTTTTAAATTTTCATATTTTTTTTTATTGTCTAACCCCGAATGTAGAAAAAATTTAAAAAAATATACCTTCTACTTTATACATATTTTATTCCTTCAGATATATTCCTTTTTCATACGAAAAAAAAATCAATTTTCGAAATCGTGAAATGAATTCACGAAGTCAAGAACCATGAACGAATATATTCTCGTTTATAGTGCAAATGCACCATACTCATAAATATATTCCTTCGTGGTTCTCCCATTCGTGAACTTAATTCACGATTACGAGAATTGATATTTTTTCTGTGTAATGAGATTTTTAAAAAGTCAGACATCTAAAAATATTTTGAAATATTTTCCATTCAGGCTGCTACAAATATTTGTAAAAGATTTTGTCAATTCAGAAGGCAAAAAAATATTGTGTAAAGTTTAAAATTTTAATGAAATTCCAAGTGCAATCGTCCAAAAAAAAACAGGGGCTGATTTTTTTTAAGAAGATCTCTAAATTTTAATGATATAGAAGGGAAATCATTGAAAACCGATCAAAACACCTAATCACAGCAGTTAAATTTTTTCTGCTTAAACAAATTTGAAGAAAAACTTTCGACCTTTTGTTCACTTAAGAAATTTTCGACTTTGTGTCATAAGTTTATAATTGGGGATGTTAAATTGAAAGCTTAAATATTACTACTTTTTAACTAAATTTAGACAGAAAAGGTACAGTGGAAAAGTGGCAAATTTACGTACACAGCTTTTGCACAAAATTTGTACCAGTCTTAATTTGATTATCGTCAACCAATAATTTTTGTCTGTGTGAAAAAAAACTTAACATTTACATTGAATATTGGTTCATTCATGCAAAAATTGATTACACCGACCAACAAAATTTCTGCGCCGGCTTAACTCGAGGGGAAGCAAGAAATTTGGGGTCCCCAGAAACACGTGCATTTTAATTTTTTTTATAAAAAAAACTCATCGATTCACATTTATTGAAAATCAAGTTCGTTTCTAAGGATTCTAGATGTCACCAGAAAAGGGCAGGTTCTTAATTTTTTTTGACTTTAAGTTTTTGAAGGGTTGTAATGGATGGAAATAAACATTTTTATGGATGTTTAAGGAATACGAATCTGTAAAATTATCACCGGAAAATTTGATCTTGGGGCTCCCCCAACCAAAAATTTACAACCAAAAAAAAAAAAAAAAAATACTAAAAGAGAAAGTGCCTATTAGCCTGTCCCATTTTGAGGTCATGTCAAGGAATTTCAGGTGCTCACTTCTTAAATGATAGATTATGATGTTAGGAACAATGTTTTCTTAGACAAGAAAAAATAATAAAATACTTTCTCGCACCCCCTAGTCGATTTACTGAAAAGAGTCACTTTTTTGAACAAATTTTCTAAAATCGCTTGGAATCAATACAAAAACTGTTTAGATCAGGTGTGTATTATCTTCAAACGATAGGTTTTTGTCCATAGATTAAGATGCACTATCAATATTGGACCAAAATTTAAGTTTTTGGACTCTCCCAGGCGGATTTGTGTTGAAAAAATCGCATTTTTTAGAAACTTTTTTCAGAAATGTTCATTTAATTTAGGGCAGCCTAATTTTCCCAGTTAAACCAATGCATGCAGCTTATAGGAAATCTTATGGCGAACATTTTTCCCTCTGAGAAAATCCAATTTCGACACTCCAGAGCCGAGATATTTGAGTTTTAGTGAGGAAAAAAGTGACAATTTTCAAAATTTCTCAGAATTCAGAAGCAAGGCCTACTAATTACACGATATAGCAAGCATATGTCTCAAAGGTCAGGGTATGCTTTTTTATAGTAATTTTGGCCGCTGAATCCGAATCTGAAATCAAATTTCGTGTAAACAGTGATGTTTTGGAGCTACACCCTTTTGGAATGTTATTTGCGTGTTTAAGAGGCAGTTTTTGTAAATATTGCTCGGTTTGTTCTAGAGGTCGTATCGAGGTGCTCCGATTTGGATGAAACTTTCAGCGTTTGTTTGTCTATACATGAGATGAACTCATGCCAAATATGAGCCCTCTACGACAAAGGGAAGTGGGGTAAAACGGGCCTTGCTTCTGAATTCTGAGAAATTTTGAAAATTGTCACTTTTTTCCTCACTAAAACTCAAATATCTCGGCTCTGGAGTGTCGAAATTGGATTTTTCAGAGGGAAAAATGTTCGCCATAAAATTTCCTACAAGCTGCATGCATTGGTTTCACTGGGAAAATTAGGCTGCCCTAAATTAAATGAACATTTCTGAAAAAAGTTTCTAAAAAATGCGATTTTTTCAACACAAATCCGCCTGGGAGAGTCCAAAAACTTAAATTTTGGTCCAATATTGATAGTGCATCTTAATTTATGGACAAAAACCTATCGTTTGAAGATAATACACACCTGATCTAAACAGTTTTTGTATTGATTCCAAGCGATTTTAGAAAACTTGTTCAAAAAAGTGACTTTTTTTAGTAAATCGACTAGGGGGTGCGAGAAAGTATTTTATTATTTTTTCTTGTCTAAGAAAACATTGTTCCTAACATCATAATCTATCATTTAAGAAGTGAGCACCTGAAATTCCTTGACATGACCTCAAAATGGGACAGGCTAGTGTCTATTTAATATGTTAGACTGCTTTACCCAAAGCAATCTTAGCCTCAAATGGTAGTCCTAGATGTCCCCTACAAGCGACAGGTCAAATCGAGTTGATATCTGGATGGAACACTCTTTTATTAGAGTTTGAAAATAGTGCTGTTTTTTTTTAAAATGCCACTAATTCCCTTTAGATCTAAACAATTGGGATGCTTCACCCTGCATTTTGTTGCATTTTCTAAGCTCGAATTTTGCAATTAAATTGAATTTTGCCCAAGTTACAGCATTTTTAACGATTTTTGACGTTTTTGAACCTTCAAACATTGTGTCCCGATTTGCCCCACTTCCCGTTGACCTAGAGTGCTCATATTTTGGCCAGATGCTAGTTTTATATGTACAAACAACCCCTGAAATTTTTTGGTGGCAGATTGGTGAGGTCGATGCGAAATGAGTATGCTTTGCTCTTGGACTCGCTCTTAAGAAAAAAACAATTCAATTCAGTTAGTAAGATGAATTTAGTTTAAGTTTGTTATATTCTTTTTAAATCCTGAACTAGTCTAACGCAATGAGTATACCCGGAGGAACACTCCGAACCCTGGAACTATGACCAGAACCGCACAGAACGACTCTCGATGAAGAGAATCAGCTTGCTACACAGTACGTACATCTCTATTGAATATTTATCGAAATTTCATGCATACATTTTGGGGCCGAGCCGAGCATGCGTTTTCACCCTTTTCCCGATCGCCATCATGAGCATCAGCTGGCAAGGTTGAGGGTGGTGGCGACGAGGGTGGTTTCGTACCAGAACCAGAAGTTCATTAACATTGCCGGTTCGGCATGGCCACTTTTGGTTTGGCTCTAGCATGATTTGCCATGGGTGGTGTATTAAAAAAAAATACTTAGTAAAATTTCAATTTTTCTTGTCACTTGCGAAGAAAGGCTTACTTCAGGGCAAATTTCATTCTAATAGTTTTTCAATCCGAAGCTACGCCCATGGCCGCATTTCACACCAGCTAGGATCGATTACTATGGTTAAGCAGACGTCCCAACAGCCTCAGTGCCGTGCGCAGCTGACGAGATTATTTTTCATCCCTGGCCCGGAGACTGCCCAGAGACCATGTCGCACCGTCACGCCGTAGAGACCCGAGGGCCGGTTGAAACCCCCCTGGGCCCGGGTACCACCCGCCCCACAACAAAGAGCGTGTTAGAGCATCATTACTGAGATTGACACATTTAAAAGGAGCCTCGGACAGAACATCGCACCGGTCGGCTGGCTAGAGGGCATGAGCGATCTGTTTGCGGACTCTGCTGGACCATTGAACGGGGCAAATCAAACACACATTCATTCAGTTTCGATGAGGAGCGACAGTGCGACACAAGACCAGTGAGGATAATTTATCATCATGCGTTCAATTTAAAGAAAATATTTTACCATCGGTTTAGAGACTAATCTTGACCGATTAGAGAGATGAGGGAGAAATGATAAATTGGAAGCCTCTTCGAAAGGGGTGTCAATCAGCAATCACCTTCGGTTGAATGATCTGTGGGCAATTTAAAGGTGGTTTGTGCTGTTTATTTGAATGACTAAAGTTTGATTATAACATGTTTAGCTAAATTTAAAAACAAACTCATTTAAAAATGTTTTAAAAATGTCGATCATTGGGTATTTCTTATTCTGCAATACAGCTCCGAAATCCTAGTCTTAAATTTCCCAGCATCCATCGCCTAGCAACGGAGCCCATCACACAAACTGCACTGCACACACTAATCCGAAAGAGGGTAGAAATAAATTAAATTTCCACTCACGTGTCAGGCCAGCCTCGGCGGACTGATGGCGGAGATCTCCCAAAGGTCCAATGAATTTCGCCAACGGCTTCATTAACCGCACAGATGCCCCTCGGCCCTTAATTACTCGCCAATAGACGCCTTAATTGCAGAAATGCACTTTCATGTTATACGAGCGAGTGCGCGACGAGCTGCAGGACTATAAATTTTCGGTGGTGGTGGCGGCGGAACGTTGTAATACTCACTGCCTAACCAAGGATTTTCCTCGACACGTGGCGTCTGCACTGGCAAGTGGCACACGGCGGTGGCGGAGGCCGCGACGGTGATGTTCCGAAATTGCTGACGCGTGTTTCCGCTGGATTTAGGATGCATTTTGCAAGTAAATAAAGACGAAACATGCTCATGCAATAAGAAAATTCAATAAAAGTTATATTTTCAGCAAACGATTAATTGATTCAACCGTTATTAAAATATGTGAAGCTCAATATTTGCTTTTTTCATGGTTTTGCCCTAAAATGTCTGTACACCCAAAACTGGCAGCGCTAGTCCGAGAGAATGATGGTCTCGAGTCGAGAGAATAGTGGTACCATTCACGGACGCAGAGAACACAGCTCGAGATGGGCGATAGAACTATTCTCTCGAGGTTCATTTGCAAAAAAAGTTCATCCGTCAAACAAAAAACCAAAAGTGTCGACAACGGGAATCGAACCAGAGACCTTTGATAAACCAATCCAATGACTTAGCTGCCTCGGCCACCACAGCTTGGTGACCAAGGAGAAGTCAGAAGTCGATGTATGACACTTGTTGGAGATTTATTGATTCAACTAACGAATGAACTCATTTGTTATGGTGGTGTGAGTTGGTACCATTATTCTATCGATTTTGGCACTGAGCCCTCAATAAATTTTGAGAGAACGATTATCTCGACTCTGAATTTTGGGTGTATGGTTCCCCGTCCTCTCGTTGTCAAAATAAACAAAAACAAAAACAAAAACAAAAACAAAAACAAAAACAAAAACAAAAACAAAAACAAAAACAAAAACAAAAACAAAAACAAAAACAAAAACAAAAACAAAAACAAAAACAAAAACAAAAACAAAAACAAAAACAAAAACAAAAACAAAAACAAAAACAAAAACAAAAACAAAAACAAAAACAAAAACAAAAACAAAAACAAAAACAAAAACAAAAACAAAAACAAAAACAAAAACAAAAACAAAAACAAAAACAAAAACAAAAACAAAAACAAAAACAAAAACAAAAACAAAAACAAAAACAAAAACAAAAACAAAAACAAAAACAAAAACAAAAACAAAACCAAAAACAAAAACAAAAACAAAAACAAAAACAAAAACAAAAACAAAAACAAAAACAAAAACAAAAACAAAAACAAAAACAAAAACAAAAACAAAAACAAAAACAAAAACAAAAACAAAAACAAAAACAAAAACAAAAAAAAAAACAAAAACAAAAACAAAAACAAAAACAAAAACAAAAACAAAAACAAAAACAAAAACAAAAACAAAACAAAAACAAAAACAAAAACAAAAACAAAAACAAAAACAAAAACAAAAACAAAAACAAAAACAAAAACAAAAACAAAAACAAAAACAAAAACAAAAACAAAAACAAAAACAAAAACAAAAACAAAATCAAATACAAAAACAAAAACAAAAACAAAAACAAAAACAAAAACAAAAACAAAAACAAAAACAAAAACAAAAACAAAAACAAAAACAAAAACAAAAACAAAAACAAAAACAAAAACAAAAACAAAAACAAAAACAAAAACAAAAACAAAAACAAAAACAAAAACAAAAACAAAAACAAAAACAAAAACAAAAACAAAAACAAAAACAAAAACAAAAACAAAAACAAAAACAAAAACAAAAACAAAAACAAAAACAAAAACAAAAACAAAAACAAAAACAAAAACAAAAACAAAAACAAAAACAAAAACAAAAACAAAAACAAAAACAAAAACAAAAACAAAAACAAAAACAAAAACAAAAACAAAAACAAAAACAAAAACAAAAACAAAAACAAAAACAAAAACAAAAACAAAAACAAAAACAAAAACAAAAACAAAAACAAAAACAAAAACAAAAACAAAAACAAAAACAAAAACAAAAACAAAAACAAAAACAAAAACAAAAACAAAAACAAAAACAAAAACAAAAACAAAAACAAAAACAAAAACAAAAACAAAAACAAAAACAAAAACAAAAACAAAAACAAAAAATAATGTATTTTTGTATTTTTGTATTTTTGTATTTTTGTATTTTTGTATTTTTGTATTTTTGTATTTTTGTATTTTTGTATTTTTGTATTTTTGTATTTTTGTATTTTTGTATTTTTATAATTTTTGTATTTTTGTATTTTTGTATTTTTGTATTTTTGTATTTTTGTATTTTTGTATTTTTGTATTTTTGTATTTTTGTATTTTTGTATTTTTGTATTTTTGTATTTTTGTATTTTTGTATTTTTGTATTTTTGTATTTTTTTATTTTTGTATTTTTGTATTTTTGTATTTTTGTATTTTTGTATTTTTGTATTTTTGTATTTTTGTATTTTTGTATTTTTGTATTTTTGTATTTTTGTATTTTTGTATTTTTGTATTTTTGTATTTTTGTATTTTTGTATTTTTGTATTTTTTGTATTTTTGTATTTTTGTATTTTTGTATTTTTGTTTTTTTGTATTTTTTTATTTTTGTATTTTTGTAATTTTGTATTTTTGTATTTTTGGCTTGATAAGATATCATATAAATATTAAACAATGCTATAAAAAATCTTTTCAATTTCAGACCATGGAAATCACTTCTGACACAAATCAACAGTCTCCGGTACGATCGTCCAGTTCAGACTGTTGCTTCAGGGCCACACCGTGGTCGCGAATCTCCTGCCACCACCACTTTGGCGTTTTGCACTAATGAAAATGATTAAATTACGCTAGGCACGCGCTGACAATAATTCATGGTCTGGTTTTTATTACCGTGAGTCTGGTCTGCCCTCTTCTATGACGACACATCACAGCAAAGGAAGTCGTGGCAGCAGGGACGCGTGTCCTGGGTAAATGGGTTCCAATTTTTGAACTTGTAGATACATTCCGAATTGTACAAAGAAAGAGTAATCTAGCAAATGATTTAAAACACTTTTTACACAATAATTAAATGTTGAACTTTTTGTTTTGGTTAATTTACAAAGTTCAATTTGTTTTCGCATATTTGGTTTTATGGTTATTTTTTTCGTGTGTTCATTTTAAGAGGTTAAATCCGTCATTATTTTGAAGCAAACATGATACGTATGCAACCAGCATCACGTGTGCACCACGTGCTACCAAAAAAGTACAAGCCTAAAATGCTGACCATGCCCAATTCAACGTAAAATCCAACCATCCCTTGAAAAGGCGAACTGCAAACCCCTTAAACTCGCAAGGATCAATCCGCTAAAGGGGCGATCAAAGCGCTTCCCACTGAGGGGTGCGCAATAATTGTTAATAAATATCTTTATGATTATTATTTCCCGTGTTTCGATTCGCTCTCATTCCAACGAAATTGCAACGCCGGAGAAAGGTCCTTTACTCACAGGATCGAGGGTGAGTAAACACTGACTGTGTGCCGTTTGCTACAATTTATTGCGTTTATTTCAATTCAATAAGCACCTAGTGAGGCGTTGCCTGGCCGTGGCCGATTGGGGTTCTGGTCTTGGCTATTCAGAACCAAGAAGGTTGGTTGCTCGCTTTCAGTGTTGGTAATTGTTTTTCCTGTCAAGACGACCACTCACCCGAAGGGGCGAAACTTGTGGGTGGTAGTACATCTTCCGGAGGAGGTGCCCAGCACTGGTCAGAGCTAGGTTTTGTCGCTGGTTGGAGGGGCGCGGTTTTGTTCGAACACGGAATGTGCAGATTGAAGAAATCGTGAATGACATGAAATGAAGTTAAACCGAACGAAACCAGACTTTCCGTTTCTTCCCTCGAAGAAGGGTCCAGCATCTCACTTAACGTAATTATTTTCCATCCAGCCGTCCAACCGTCCTAAAGATGGGGAGGGGGAAAGCTGCTGCTGCTGGGCGCATTACGTGAATCGGTTGGCACTTGGTTTTCCAAGCACATCCGTGCCATTTTCCACGGGGGCCAAACAAACAGATTGAATGCGTCGCCTGATTGCTTCCATTCATGCGAGCCGACGACGGAAGGTCTTGTGCATTGCATATCCTGGGATTGTTTTGCGCTTGGTTGATGAATGGGCACCATAATATGACATCACACGCCAGGGTACAGGCAGTGGCCAAGCTGGAACGAATTTGGAGGATTTGAGTGGGGTCGCCTCTCTTGTAATGGTAATGGGCTTTACTGGCTGACCTTCCGGGAATTCATTTGAATATAGGCAAATTTTGCACGGTGGCGTCATATTTCTGGAAGAGCAATTGAGCTAGGAATATGGCTTATGTTGGGGAAATTCTCGTATCTTTGGCAGGTTAAGCACTCGCTACTAACTCCATCCAATTTGCTGTTTTTCACTATTTAAACAACTAATTTTGCACAACATTTGATAAAACTTGTTTGCTCACTTCTTATTATCACTCGATTTCAGTTGAAAACACTTTTAATGAGCTGTAATCGAATGTCAAAGTGCTGATATGGCAACATTAGAGGCACGCTGGAATTAGATGCTGTTCCCCTGTTTTGAATTTGATGTGGTTTCGGTTTTTAGAATGAAATAAAAAACAAATGCTTTAACAAAGTTTATTTCAACCTACCTTAACCTTCAAGATTCAAAGCTAGATCAAGACGGCTTTTGATCTAATAATTCGGAACCTAGAGCCGTGTTGTTAAACCAACAATGTTGGAGGTTTTTTTTTTGAAGCGTTAATTGGTAAGATTTCTCGTGCCATGTTGGCACAAATTTAAAGACACATGTCAGACTGACGTTTGAGCATGAGCATGAGCATGAGCATGGTTGACTGCCAATGAGCTGCTACTCCGTTATTGACAGATCAGCTGAAGTTAAACAATGAATCAAAAATGATCAGTGGGAGCCAACCATCCGTTCACTGTTTAACCTCTGAAGATCCCTACTTTATTAGTCAATACCGGCGCCAGACACATGTCAGACTGACGTTTGGCGATAAAGTGTCAATCCTCGCCAAACGTCAGCCTGACATGTTTCATTAAATTTGTGCGATGAAATATTTCCAGAAAATCCACCAAATTGTAAGTTTAACAATGCAACTAAAAACTCTTTGATTTGAAAAAAAAATGAAAAAAGGTATTTTCTCATCGTGATTTCCGACAATTTCATGATAAATCTCATGTTCGGGTTGGAAAAGTACATCATTTCCACTTAGGTATTCGTTACTTGCGAAATGATTCAAGATATTCAATGTTAACGACTTTTTCGAAAGACATTCATTTTCATCAACATTTTTAGAAAGATTCTCTCTAAAAATGTTGATGAAAATGTTAATAATTTAATTTAACAAATTTTGATTGAATATTTGATTATTTATGAAACTAGCAGAAATTCACAAAAAACAGCACAAATTTTATAGTACTTTTTGTCCCTAGTTTTTGATTTTAGTAACTGAGAATGCGGTAACTGAGAAACTGTTGTAAGTTCAAATCATCAATATCAGAACCAAAAGTTTGCGTTGCAGTAAGTAACAATAAAAACTAAACTCATACTTAAAAATTAAGCATTTGTTGACACAATCTAAATAAAATGTTAATGTCCACCAATCTAGTTTAAGTTTCCTTTTCAGATTTGTTCACACCAAAATTTCTTCGCATAAATTCAGTAACGTTTTACTGAATTTTCATCTACTGAAATTTCAGTAAACGATTCAACAATAATGATTTTGACAGATGAATAACTGAAATTTAAGCAAAACAGTTGCCGAAAAAACTCAAATTTCAGTTTGGGTGAGACTTAGAAAACATCAATTTTCCTGTTTTTAAACCTTAGCATTGCAATATCTCAGCAACTAAAGGTCGTATCAACAAAGTCCGAAGAAGCAAAATATAGAGAATTTTCTCAGCTTTTCAAAAATATTTTTTTGAAAAGGAGGCAAACATGTGCACTAATTTTAAAAAATCAAAAACTGCGACTATTTTCAAAAAAGTCACCTAAAAATGGATTTAACATGAAAACGGTGCACTTTATCAAAATTTCACTGAAGTACTTTTTGATTGCAAATTTGATTTTACATCGAAAAATGAAGTTGAAAAATTTTTGCGACCAATATTTCGATTTTTTGAAAAAATCTGTATTGATTCAAAAATTCATAACTCGCTCAATGATTTTTTGCACAACCTGGAAATTTCTGAAAAGTTGGCATTTTATGTCCTCTAAAACATATCAAAAAATTAAAAAAAATAAAAATAGTGTTTTTTTGCAAATCAAGTTTTAGTGATAAAAAGTTAAATAAAAAAATCACCAAATTTTTTTTACAGTGTATCATTTTTTTTTCCAGTGTAGTCCGTATCCATACCTACAACTTTGCCGAAGACACCAAATCGATCAAAAAATTCCTTCAAAAGATACAGATTTTAGAATTTTCACATATCATTTTTGTATGGACAGCTGCCAAATTTGTATGGAAAATTATATGGACAAACTAATGATGCAAAATGGCTTCTTTGGGCATACCGAAGGCACCAAAAAAGTTTCAGCTGGATTAAAAAATACAAAAATTAAAATTGAAGAAAAAAGACCGATTTCGTAGAGAATTGCTCATTTCCTTGATCATTTATTGGAAACTTTTAAATAACAGTCCAGGAAACTTGTCAAATGATGTGTTTCATGTGTAATTTACTGACCAAAATGTGCAAAATAAGACAAGAAACAACTTTGTAGAAGGTTGCAAACATTTTGAAAATTAAGTTTTAACCGTATTTTTGAATATGTAGGATTTATTCAAATAATAAAATGATAAAACCGTATTGAAATATTATTTTTACAAGAACAAATAGATTATTACATAATTGTTGTGTACAAATAACAGCGGTCTGTTCTGATTCAGCTTGGAATTACAACCGATATTTCTACAGTTTTGGGATGATAGGATATTACAAGATTTCTATGAATAAATATCATATTTCCTTAATCAAACACTAACTAGTTGCATGGATACAAAACATCTTTTATACTCGAAATTATACTACAATTTACTGTTGCTAGCTTTAGGAGAAATACTTTTCATTAGTATGAAATGATTGTTTCAGTTTTTGTGTATTAAATGATCAAGGAATTAGCAATATTTTAGAAGTTTATAAGAATCTCATCTTCAATCTCATCTTAAAAAAAATGTATATGTCTTGATTTTTGTTCAAATAGTTTGGAAGGAATGTTTCTAATAGATTTTTTTGTTAAAATACTATTTAATTTTTTGTCAAACAAAAATTAATGTTTGTGACGGTGTTTTCAGAATTCTGAATTGGAAGACTCGAGTTTTATTGCTACTTTTAAATGCATTTTCTACAGAAAACATTTTATAAAATTTTATCTTTATTTTATACTCATGAAAATATGACTTTTGAAGCTTGCTACAGTAATATGTAGTGCATTTTCGATTTCAAGCCATATTTGTATTTATGTTCCTGGTTAATGTTTGCTTAAGAAAATATCAAATTTATTCATTCAAATTCAATAATACCATTAACAATCACAAACCTGCCAAAGTTTCGGTTGAACAAGCTAAATCAGAGTAGACACGAGATATTTGTACACAAAAAATATGTAATTATCAAATAGTTCTAGTAAAAAATACATTTTTACACTGTTTATGATTTTAATTTCTGAATAAATCCCATATATTCAAAAACTTAGACAAAACATAATTTTCAAAATGTTTAGCGGTTTGCAACCTTCTACAAAGTTGTTTCTTGTCTTACTCATCAAAATGTGCAAACATTTTGATGAGTAAATGACTCATGAAACACATCATTTGATAAGTTTTCTGAACTGTTAGTATAAAGTTTCCAATAAATAATAAAGGAATTTAAAACCAAGAAACTTCCCGATGAAACATTTCGCTATTAGAAGCATGGGAAAGCTGAGAAAATTTCCTATAAGACACATTTGAAAATGGCGATGACTATTTTTTCCTGATAAGGTTGTTCTAGAAAACACGCCGTGACTTTAAAAGGTTGGATATGTCATTAGAAGGGAATTTAATGTTTATTTCAAATATGCAGCAATCCAGAAATGTATTTTTTTTTATAATTTTAAACCAAATGTGGCATTTATTTTTTTGTAACTCTGCTAGATTATTTTTCAGAGTTAAGACATCAAAAATTATGTTATTATCTGCTCCACAACTTTATGGTTAATTGATACACTCTAATATACTACCCTGCAAAGTTACAAAAATCACCAAATTTCAAAATGAAAAATTTTGCTCTACATGGTTTATTCTCGATTCGAAAAGTACATTAAGTTTTCCTTAAAATGACATATCCCAACAAAAAATGGTTCAGTAATGAACAAGAATTTATAAACTTTTTACATCTCGCCACCTATGAACAAATAGCGTAAACCTATGATTTTTTGAAAAATGTCATAATCAACATTTTTATAAAATCTATTCCGGATTCCGATGAGACAAATTAAATCCAACAATTTGATGTACAATTTTCCAATATTTGTTTGATTTTTCTATGAGAAAGCTGTAAATTTAGAAATAGATAGTAATTTGGACTATTTGGCAAGAAAGTCTATCAAAAATCAATGAAAATTGTTGAATATATGTTAACACATCTGTTATCAACTATATAACTGTTTATTTCATTGATATATACCGGGAAACTATTTTTTTCGTGTTCCAAAACATACTTTTAAAGAAAAAGTTCACAAATTTTTGAGCGCCCAGAAACTTATGTTCATTAGTTTAAAACAGAAAAAAATTCTCGTCTTTTGCAACAAGTTTAATTAAGATTGATGCAGGGAATCATGAGAAACAAACGATGTTGTTCCTTAATCCGGCAGAAAGGAATAATAAAAATAATTATTGATCTAGCTGAATTTTACAATTATCCTGATTACACGGCAAAATCGTGATAGTCACTGGATAAGCAATTCAAGCAAAACATTGTAATAGGGCCGAAGCCGAAGTGTAAACAAAGAGTCTATCCTGCTCACGTCAGTTGATGTTTACATTAGGAACGAGCAGGATAGACTCTTTGTTTACATTTAGGCTTTGGACCTATTGCAATGTTTTGCTGGAATTAGTTTTAGTAATACTTTTTTACAATGATTTTTGATCAGCAAAGTTCTTTTCAAAGCAACATTTGGTAAAATTTAGAAGGATTTAAATTTTCATTTGATTCATTGAATGTAATACTTTTCATGTACCTTATTTTGAATATTAAAAAAAACTTAGTGTGTTTAAGCATCACTAAATTTGCAAATATTTCGAAACAATATCATTCCACCCAAATTTAATCCCTCTTCTGCTGAGTGAATCAAACACAGACACACGTGCGTGCACCAGGAAGCAATCCACTGCAGAGCAGTAATTGTGCACTTTTATTTGACGCACACACACCGTTGCTGTTATTGTTGTTGCTGCCACCGACCGTCGTCGTCGTCCGTCCGTTTAGGATCGAAAGCAAATATTTATTGTACGCACGTTCCGTCTGCAACGAATAGCCCTGCCGGCGATATTTTGCGCGCTACCACAAAGAGAGAGAGGTGACACGCGAACAAAAAAAAATGAAACAGAGAGTAATTTCAGCCGGGCCCGAAATTCGATTTGATGCACGCACCAGTGATGAGAAAAGTTTTTACTCGTGAGCAAAAGAGCTGTTGCTCACAATCGCTCGCGATTGCGATTTGATGTTCAGACAGCAATGAGTGAATTTCTCATCTCTGATCAAAAGCTCGAATCGAAAGTGAACCGCTCAACCAGGACGAAGAATCTCATTTGGGATGGATGTCACAAAATTAGAACGAGAGAGAGAGAGTGAGAACTCACAATGCGAAGCGATTAAAGGTTAGCCATCGGTCATAAATATTAATTAGGTTCTTTCGATAATACAGCGACACTTTTCGATTCCGGGCGGTCGTTAGGGAGAGGGTGTGGGGTGACTATTTTCGCACTTTTGCTCAGGATGGAGGGTGCAAAAAGTTATGATTGCTATGAAATTATTATTGCTGACAGACGCTTTGGAAGTGCTTTTGTTGAAATGATTTGCGATTATTGAGGCGAAAATGAAAAAAGACGTAATCAAACACATACATCGCATGTAATTATTTCCTCTTCCCAAACCCTTCGTTGATTGTTACGGGCCTTAATCCTAATAATAATGAGTGAAACCAGCGCAAAAAAGAACCTAAATCCCATTTACACATGTGGCAAGTCTTAAAGTTAAACAGTTGGTGACGAACGATAATCCCTGAAATATGGTTCACAATTTTCGTTTTTTCCCTGTTTTTTTTTTGCTCCAGAACAAAATGCTGCAAATTCCAAAATATGAACCCAGCCCAGCCCAGCCGCCGCCACACGTGGTTCTGGTTGCGCTACACGTGGTTACTGCAGTGTGGAAGCCACAAAACACCCCGAAAGGCATTTTTGGCGTGGAAGCCAGGCTAAACCACATGAAACACTGCGGAGGATGGGCCCTTTTGTATTTTTTTTTGTTGCTTTGTGGGCTCCGTTTGGACCGAGGAGAAAGGAATGGAATGTTTCGAAATTTTTAAGAAATTTTAAAGGCAGTGGTTTCACTTCAAATAAAACAATAAATAAATAAAATAATTGAAAATTGAATTGGATAACCTTAACAGCCTTATTGAAGGTTGGCATGATTAAGAAACTTGATTTCTTCATAAATTAGAAAGTGACAAAAATACGGATTATTTCTAGAAATTTCATTAATCATGTATCAAAAATGCCTTGCAATATTTATTTTCTTTTTCACTCGTCAGTTTAACAAGTCGAGTACAGGACACTAATGAAGTGTGCAAGTTGTAGCTGATATATATTTCTGTCAAGGTACTGCGCTGCTCTAATTTTCAGTACCTTTTTCGATGAAATTTGTATGGAGCTGTCAAACTTTGCTGAAATCTAAGTTGATTTCCATTTACTGGCATTTGAGTAGATACAAAGGTTGCATGGTAATGTTTGTATAAATTTATAAACTAATTTAAAAGTTTTATTAATTTTTACAAAAAAATATGTTTTTTGGTGATTTTTAATCATACTTTTTTGTCACTGAAACTTGTTTTGCAAAAAAAAATAATTTTTTTTTGATTTTTTTTTTTTTGCTGATATGTCTTAGGAGACATCAAATGCCAACTTTTTCATAAATTTTCAGAATGTCCAAATAGTAGTTTATGCAACAAGTTGCAAAAAGAGGATTTTTTCAGCACGAGTTGTACATTTATCCAACGAGGTTCACCGAGTTGGATAAATACGATGAGTGCTGAAAAAATCAAGTTTTGCAACGAGTTCCATACAACATTTTTTGCAATTTCGAAAAACACTCATTGAGTGAAATTTTAAGTCGAATTTTCATGTATTTTGTCAATAAATCGTTAAAATCAAAAAAATGTTGAAAAGTGTTACTTTTCGATACAAGTGCTGAAAAGTTCAACTTTTCAGCACCCATTTCAGTGCTGAAAAGTAGAACTTTTCAGCATTTATTTCGAAAAGTGTTGCTATTCGATTCTGTTATTTTTGGTACAGAAAAGTAGGCTATTTCGTCGTTCTTGAATGACAGGAAAAGTAAGTAGTTTCACGACGGAATTGCAAAAAAATCTTTGACTGAGTAATGAAGTTTGGAATCAAAAAAGATTGTTTTTTTTTTCAAAAAATTGAAATGTTGGAATTTTTACTTCATTTTTCGATGCAAAATCGAATTTGTAAGCAAAAAGTACTTCAGTGAAATTTTGATAAAGTTCACCGTTTTCAAGTTACAGCCATTATTAAGTAACTTGACAAAAATGTCGCAGTTATTCATTTTTTATAATTAGTGCCCATGTTTGCCCACTTTTGTAAACAACATTTTTGAAAAGCTTTCTATATTTTGCTTTTTTGAACTTTATTGATACGATGCTTAGTTGCTGAGATTTTACCATGCAAATATTTTAAAACAGCAAAATTGGTGTTTTCTAAGTCTCACCCAAACAACCCATCATTTTGTAATGTCGATATCTCAGCTAACTAATGGCCCGATTTTCAATGCTAAAATATGAAGCATTTATGAAATTTTCCGATCTTTTCGAAAACAATATTTTATTTTATTTAAATCAAGACTTACATTACAAAAGGGCCAAACATTCAATATTAAGCCCTTTTGAAATCTGATTTTTTCTAAATCTGCCCTTTGAGATTTTCGAATGTTTTTTGAAAAGTGATGACTACTGAAAGCATTTTTGAACCACAGAAAATGGACAGAAATTAATATTTTTGAAGATATTTGGTTTGCTAGAAAAAAACTATATTGAAAGGCAATAAAACTTCTATTTGATTCAAATTAAGGCTTATTTATTTTTTCAATTGTTAGTGTCAAGACTAATATTTGAAAAGCGTGTAATTATAATTTGGCTTTCTCTTTTAAAATGTTATTCGTCAGTTCAATTTTTTTTAATGGTGAACTTGGTAAAAATACAATAAGTCAAAAGGGGTGAATCTTTCTTCCAACACACCGTCGAAAACAGCTTTTTCATCGAGAAAAAACACAGCACAAAATGTCACGACTTGGTGGAAAATAATTTTCTACCCACCCGCTTCCCAGAAGGGTGATAAAAGCACACCCGAGTGGGTGTGTTCTCAAGTATGTGTGACGAGTAAGTGTGTGTGCTTTCTTGCTCCAGAAGGTCTTGATGTCTTTGGCTAATGCCACCACCAATGAGGTTATGGTTACTTCCTTTCGTATTTTTTTTTCTTGAAGAAGCAAAGCAAAAAAAAAAGCACGAAGACGAAAACAGCCCACCTGGGAAATGAGCCGAGAAGTGGGTTAGATTCGGCACCACGTGTGATATCGTAACGTATGGCCAGCCAGATGTCACGCACGGTTTGGGGGTGGTAAGCTTTTGAGGAGGAGCAAGGAAAAAAAAGGCTTTCCCTTTATGGTGGTTCAGCGCACGCCGTTTTGCGGGGAAAAGCTTTTTTCCCGTCAGTTACGGGGAAGGAAAAATAAAATGTAAATTGTGTGTTTCACAGCGTGTTTTTTTCTTTCTTTCTTGGGGGTTGCATGTTTACCTTTAGACACGTGTGTTTTTTTCGGGCTCGGTGGATATCGCGTGGGACGTAAAGCTCAATTGTTTACGATACTTGGGCATGCATATCTGATAGTGTGTGTTAGTTGGTGAAATTTATACATATTTTGATTAAAATACGAATATTTGATGGGCTGTTTGCATTTGTTGTTCCAAAGATTTTAATTGTGTATAACATAACTTCAGTTAGTAAGACAAAACATTCTCAATGAAAAGGCCTGGTAAAAAGACTAACGATGTTTTCGGTCGCAAATATTACAGATTTGATCATATCGAGTTCTGAAACATTTTAGGATCATCTAGACATTCTTAAAAATCACTGGGAACAAGAATCGTCTTGATTGGTTGAGTAATGCTTGAGAACCAGCGAGTTGAAGTTACCGTTCCAATTTTTTTGAGAGCCTTGGGCGTCCCCGTAAGTTGAACACGCGTTGAGCGTTCAATGAACAAACAAGTCATTTTTCATCATTAGTTCGTCCATACAAGTGTATTTGACAAGTTGCATACAATGCTTTTAGATATTCAAAAATCTGTATCTTAACACTGGAACGCCCAACGCATGAGCATGAGCATGAGCATGAGCATGAGAGACCACCCATGGTTGTCCTTCTCCGTTGCTGAACAGGACCGTAATATCCTATCAATACAACTGACCATACGCTTAAACGATCTAATGGTGTTTCCGTTATCAACAGCATGTATGAATGCGTTGAAAAGATAAAACATCAAGATCATTAAAACTAGATCTGAAGCAAATAGCTAACAGTCATTGGCCACCAACGGCGCCCGCCATGTCAGTTTGTAGATCTCGGGGGGATTGGGACGGGAATGTTAGTAGCACAGGTTGCTACCAAGGGTGGGTTCTATACGATATCCACACCCCAACGTGTGCCGGAAAACTACTTCTACTTGGGATTTTGTCAGTGGGAAAGGGTAATGGCCAGGATTCATCATAGAGGATGATGATGCGACCCAATAATCAATAAATTTTGTTTAATGATGTGATGTATTATGCATTATCAAGGCAAACAGTCGGAGGATGCGGATGAGATTATTCCCGGTTATTTGGTGTTAAGCTTAGCATAAATGATTCAATCTTAGACAGCCGGCTGTGGAAAGATAAAACCAAATAAAACGCGAAACCGCACGGACCGAAAAACACACACAATCGGGGAGAAAACAAAGACGGAAACGGCAACGAAAATCCGGCTTGTTGACCGCGACGCAAATTCTCCAAAGCAACTGTCAAACATCGCCCTTAACACTGGAACGCCCAACACATGTTCAACTTACACGGACGCCCAAGCCTCCCAAAAAAGGTGGAACGGTAACTTCAACTCGCTGGTTCTCGAGCATTATTCAACCAATCAAGACGATTCTTGTTTCCAGTGATATATAAGAATGTCTAGATGATTTTAAAACTTTGCAGAACTTGATTTGAACAAATCTGTAATTTCTGGGACCGAAAACATCGTTCCACCTTTTTAAGAGCGAGTCCACGAACAGGGCATACCCCTTTGTATGGGACGTCGTTTGGACCTCACCAATCTGCCTGAAATTTTCAGGGATTGTTTGTACATATAAAACTAGCATCTGGCCAAAATATGAGCACTCTAGGTCAACGGGAAGTGGGGCAAATCGGGACACAAAGTTTGAAGGTTCAAAAACGTAAAAAATCTTAAATAGGCTATAACTTAGGCAAAATTCAATTTAATTTCGAAATTCAAAATGACTCGCTCTTAAAACGACTGCCTCCGCGGAATTTTTGGCGATTTTTTTATCACACTCGAAAAAAAAGTTGTTCGATGTTTTCAATCTCAAAAATTACAGATTTGATCAAATTTAGTTCTGCAAAGTTCTAGAATCATCTAGACATCCTAACAAATCCCTGGAAACAAGAATCGTCCCGATTGGTTGAGTTATGCCCAAGAACCAGCGAGTTGAAGTTACCGTTCCAACTTTTTTGGAGCCTTGGGCGTTGGAATGTTAAGATTGGATTTTTAATCGATTTAGGTTCTTCGGAAAAGTGGTAGGTATTGCTTGAGACTTCTCAGAAAAAAATAGACTAGAAAAGGCATACTTTTTTATAATTTGACTTTTTACATACAAACATGGCAATTTTTGGAAAAATCTCATTTTTGGTTTGTTTTCGATGACTTAAAATTGCATTAATCTAGCTTTGACACATGTCAGTCCAAATTAATGTGACAGTGTTGTAAATTTTTCAAAATGTCACGATTTTCGAAAAACGTGGGAAAAAGTCGAACAAAAATATATTACTTTATTTTTGGATGTGGAATTAAATAAGCAATCGGTCGATACTTTTCATAAATCGTCGCCATCGTGCTAACTTGTCGTACGTGCATTTTGGGCCAAATTGAGTTAAGAACGCCATTTTGTGCAGCTCACAATGCCTCACCTTTTGACATTCACAGATCCCCAAAATTCGATTTCAATCCTGAGATATTCAACACAAACCTAAAAAACTCCGTGCATTTTTGTCACTTTACATATGGAAGTAGTTACAATCTTGTCGTGCTATCTTGTCACTCCATGAAAATTGATGTAAGTGCGACAAAAGGCAAAAGGGATTTCAGGCCAGGAAAGCCAGGATGTGTTTGTCGCACGTACAAGCTAGACTACCGTAAACATTTGTAATTATAACTCGGGACTCCAGCAACCAGAGAGTCCCGAGTTATAATTACAAATGTTTACGGTAGTCTAGCTTGTACGTGCGACAAACACATCCTGGCTTTCCTGGCCTGAAATCCCTTTTGCCTTTTGTCGCACTTACCAAACTTTGGGACAATGCACAGAATGGTGAGCCAAACAAAACGTGATTGTTATTGTTTACATTTCGTGCTCTCTTTTTTGAATATTCAAGGTCAAACATTAAAACGCGTTTTTCTCGGAACGTCAAAATGGCGGGTGCGACAAGTTAGCACGACGACGTCGAAATGTCGATATCGTGCACTGTTTTCAAGTTAAATCCACTAATACTTTGTCCTAAAGGGTAACTTTTGTCCCTGATCACGAATCCGAGGTCCATTTTTTTGATATCTTATGACGGTGGGGCGGTACGACCCCTTCCATTTTTGAACATATGAAAAAAAGAGGTGTTTTTCAATAATTTGCAGCCCGAAACGGTGATGGGAAAGAAATTTGATGCCAAAGGGACTTTTATGTAAAATTAGGCGCCCGATTTAATGGCGTAAACGTATTTTTCATCGAAAAAAACTCTTAAAAAGTTTTAAAATTCTCCCAATTTTCGTTACTCGACTGTAAAAAAATGTGGAACATGTCATTTTAAGAGAAATTTAATGTACTATTCTAATCAACATTGCCCGGAAGGGTATTTTTTTTCATTTAGAACCAAAATTTTCACTTGAAAATTTCGTGCTTTTTCTTACTTTGCAGGGATATTTTTTAAGAGTGTAATAATGTTATACATAGTTGTAGAGCAGACAATTGCTTATAAAAATTAAGATTTATCGCGATTTTACGAAAAAAAAGTTTTGAAAATGTTACTTGTTGCGTTTCTCTTTGTTTCGTCGTCGATGTCTGTCGCAGGTGACCATGAACGGCCATGATCAACGACGACCAACTTTTTCAAAACTTTTTTTCGTAAAATCGCGTCCATACAAAAATGATACGTAAATACTCAAACAGCTGTAACTTTTCAGTGAATTTTCTGATCAATTTGGTTTCTTCGGCAAAAATGTAGGTATTATTGAGGACTATCAAGAAAAATAGTTACACGGAAAAAATTGCCCATTTTTGATTAACTTTTTTTTCTAAAATAAACTCAATTTTCCTAAATAAGTATTTTTTTTTAATTTGGAGATTTTTTGATATGTTTTAAGCTGGCTGCTGAATAGTGGTTCGCAAAACGGCCTCAATTTTGAATTGTCAAAGTGGAACCAATTTACTGTTCGCCAAAAATAGAGAGTATTTTTATCGATCATTAAAAATTGTTTTTTTGGTAAGAATGAAAAATATGTGGATTTTAAGGACCTGGAGTTGAAGTCAAGAAATCTTAAGAAAGTGGAAGGCGAAATCGTATTTTTTATAACTATGAATAGAAGTTATTTATGGAGTCGATGTGGTTGTATCCACCCAGAAGCTGTCTTTATTGTTTGGTTCCGTTTGAAAATCTACTGTTTTAGTGAAAATCTTCTCTGTTCGTTGGATCAGCATCGCTAGAATTAGCGATGTTTATTTGCTGGATCAGAAAGAGCTGCCAGAAATTTATCTGCGACATCGCTGAATGAAACTATCACCGCAGTTCTTCGTCGCCCATAAAAAATGAAAACCTATTCTAACCGATCAAAACTTGAAAACACACAAAGTTTTCCAGAGAAAAATTTTAAAACTAGACAAATTAAAACAAATAGTACTGATTATTTAACCAGCTCACTTACCAGTAAGAAAAAAGTCATGCTTGTGCGTGAACAGCCTCCTACTTTGTAGATGTAAACAAAGTGGGATCATTCGAATATCACGTCACGCATTCTCTCTTTTCATCACCCAGGTTTTAAGGGACCAAAACCCGAAAATGTTGAGGGATAAGGAGAATGGTAAAAAAATCTGCCGTCGAATTATGATTTTTTGAAAACATAGTCATCTTTGGAAATCATCCAAATTTTACTCAAATAAAAAAATTGACCTATTGTTTTAAAGTTAAATTCAATTTGCAATTGAAAGGAACTGTAAAGATTATTTGATAAAGGTCATTTTCAAGATACCGAAAATTTGATTTTAGCCAAATATTTGCAGATTTTCGATTTTTAAAAATAGAGAACATGGGTGACCAATTTTAATTTTTTTTGAAAAGTTCAAAAAATTTGATATAAACTTGTCTAAGAGACATTAAAGATTGGACCTCTGGTTGCTGAGATACAGTAGCGGTTAAAAAAAAAAAAAAGAAACAGGAAAATTTAAGTTTTCAAAGTCTCATCCAAACAACCCATCATTTATTAATGAAGATATCCCAGCAACTAATGGTCCGATTTTCAATGTTCCTTGAATTTCCCGATCATTCCCAAAACATTTTTTAAATTTTTATTAAATTTAGACAATCATTTTGAAAGAGCGTAATATTGAAGGTTTGTACGCCATCAAATCATGCGTCCAATTTCACATAAAAGTCCCTATTGCATAACATTGCCAAATCATCACCATAATTTTAATACACGTATTTTTCCGAATTTTCAAAAATGGAAGGGGTCGTACCGCCCCTTCGTTACGAGATATCGAAAAATGGAGCTCGGATTCGAGATCAGGGACAAAAATCACCCCGTAGATCAAAATTTCACACAAATCGAAGAGATGCCGGGGCAACTTTTTCCGATTTCATGTGAGTACTTACATAATTATTACACGGAAAAAAGAGTTCCCAAAATCGTGAACAAGCGTTCAATGAATATGGAACCACGAACGTTTTTGAAAAACGTATGATGAAATTTGTACACGTTGTTTCCAGAATCGGATTGCTTTTAGGCCCCAAAACAACTTTTTTCTAGTTTGATTTGATCATTAAAAAAAATCTATACAACGGCGAGCCAGTCTGATAATTATGCATGAAAATTCTGTTGCAAACTAATACTTAGTCCAACTATGTGGTTCATAGCGTGCACGAACTGTTAAAATGTAATGTCTCAATTTTCCATAACCATCGTGTTTTACAACGTTGCAGACACGAACGAATACACACACATTTCCGTCACCGCCTCCGCGGTCAAAACCGATTCCTCAATTATTACACTCATTGGATTGTTTGTTCAACGAATCGCTATACTACTACTCGGAACTGTTTTGCGGTTTTGTGTGTGTTTGCGCGCGCTCTTTCACTGTTACTGTGGCGGTGGTCGTGGCCAACGACCATCAACGGGTGACATGTCACGCCATCATCGCCAACGGCCTCTCCCCGTTCCTCCTCATGGTCAGCAGGGACAATAACAACCCGAGTACAAAAGAGCCTGCTCCTGGCAACTCCATTGCGGTGGTGGTGGAGAAGTGGTCGTCACTTTGCCCAGGAAGCGTGGTGTAACAACGGCGATTCGATACGCGATTAGTGTGGCTACAAGCTATAATTTTCCCTTTATTGATATCGTTTCCAGTTGACGGGACCCGGTGGGGGGACACTTTCCATTATGAGTGCTGGGGGCACCGTGAAAAATAAGACTTTTTAAATACACAAATTTAAGCTCGAGAATCGTTTCAAATTAAAATGACCATGGCTTAATTTGAGAATCTTTTGTATTTCACGTATTTCATCAGTGTCCCCAACTGCAAAACCCACACCGTGGCCGGGACACAGCGACGAGACATCGTTACCGGGCCCGCCGTAATGGGAGTGGACGCGAACTCATACCGGTAGGTAGGTTCGACACCGAAATGGCGCTGTTGGCACGCGTGTTCTTTCCAACCCATCCCGGCCGGCCGGATCCTTTCATGTGTACGACGGAGCCTGCTACCGGTTGGGATCTGTTGTCTGGTCTGGCCGTGCCCACCCCCTCCAGCTCGGGAAAGTACGTGGAAGTCGCGCGGGATCAATACTCGCACACATCAATGGTGATTTAGCCGCGGCTGAGTGGTTTTCGATGAGGACAGGACCCTTTTTTCAGGCTTTTTCCGAGAATTCAATGTCGTGTGTGGTTGCTAGAAGGTTCGACTGGTCTTATCAGGACGCTGACACTCCCCCCCAGGCAGCAACTGCAGGTGATGGATGCGTTCGAGTGAACCGCAGAGCAGCACACTCGAAATCCAACCAGCGCGGTTTAGGGGTGATTTGTTGAAGCTTAGATAGTGTCACCTCACGCGTGGTGGGGGGGGGGCAGCCTTACTTCCTGGTCGCAGACGTCACGAGTGCACTCAGGTGCAGTGAAAAAGCAAAAAAATATCTAAGTCTGAGTTGGGAATTTTTCAAATGTTTTGTATGAATATTAATGTAAGATATGAGTGTGATCCAGACTTTCTGATTAACGATATCCATAAACTTATCACATTTTATAAAAAAGGCGATAAATGTTTCCTGGAGCATTGCTGGAACATTAACATCTCAAGAGTTCCATGGTGTAAATTAGCGTAAACAAATGCCCCCCGACAGCGGTGTGGTGAATATGTATAGGAAAACGTCACCTGACGTCAATTTAGAACACAACGTAGGAGTCTTTGTTATTATTTACCTTTCAATCTGTAATAATTAGAGTGTTGTTTGAAAATTGTGAAATGTTACGTGTTAAGTTAAGACCAATAAAACGACCTCTTTTACATCCAGCCTCCGTCGAGACAAGTCGCCTGGAGGAGCCACCAACACACTTCTTTCGAAAGCATAAAAAGTCATTCCACATACCCACAACTTGAAATACTTTTGATAATGATAAAACAAAATCGATATGTCTGATATTTGGCACCGTGAAAAATAAGAGTTTTTCCCTGACATTTTACGGGGTATACCAAAACATTTTGTCTGGGGGTACAATGCAACTTTTTTACTTGAAGATTATTTTTTTCGATTTTAAGGGATATTTCCTTGGAAAAATCCCTAAAAATCGGTAAATTTACGTTGATATCACTCAAATTTCTTATGAATATGCTCAATATTTGACATCCAATTAAAAGTTTTAGAACCAAATTTACCAGATTTCTAGCTTTCTTTGAAATTATCTCAAAATCCAAGCTGAAAAATCCCCAATACGATCTGGACTCAATTACATTTTAGAAAACAGTTTTCTGAACCAATTCCAAGAAAAACACTTGCTACAGATAATTTTTATGATGATAATATTTTATTGAAACAATACAACATTATCTTGTTTGGCGAAATTCATGAAAATTATTCTAAAGCATTCATCAAAAACTTAGTAGGCAGTGTCCGTCATGTCATTTTGGAGAAAGACACTATTTATTTTAAGAAATTGGGCATATCTCTGCATACATTGAACCAAAACTGATCTTTTTTATGGAACCTGTTCAGAAAACTGTTTTCTATAATATAATAGTATCTGAAATGTTTAAAAATGTAAGGTTGTAATATGTAATTCCAAAAAACGCTTTTTTGAATGAAATGTTAGGTCGATCATCCATGCGTTAAGTGAATTCACCGTTCAAAACAAAAAATATTGAAAAATGTTATTTTTCGATACAAGTGTTGAAAAGTTCAATTTTTCAGCACCCATTTCAGGGCTAAGAAAAAAAATATTTCCGGTCGTATAGGGGTTTCCTGCTTGGATTTTGGGGTTATTTCAAAGAAAGCTAGAAATCTGGTAAATTTGGTTCTATAACTTTACAGACATGTCAAATATTGGTGAAATATATTAAGTTAGAGTCAATTCATAAGAAATTTGAGTGATATAAACATGAATGTACCGATTTTCAGCGACTTTGCTGAAGAAATATCACACAAAATTGAAAAAATAATAGCTTAAAAAAAGTTTCTGATACAATTGAAATTTTAGCAGGTTTGTGATTGATTTCGATGATTATGAAAAAATATCATATTTTGAAATACCAATTACTGTTTCAAGTTTTTTTTAGAAAAATATGGAAAATCACAATTCATTTTTGCTTTAACATATTTTTTTGTGACGATGTATTGAACATTATGAGTCAAAATATACATTTCCAACAGTCAATCATTTTATAAAACTTTATTTTTAATTTATACTCATAAATAAGCTTGTAACAGTAATTTGTACTACATTATAGATTTTTAAATAAGTTGAGAAAATTTCGATTGTATCAGCTCACTCAAAGCAGGCAGGTGGTATATGTATAAAACTAGGTGATTTTTTTTTAAAATTCCGTCGTGAAACTAATGACTGTCCGCGTCATTCTCGAACGATGAAATAGCCTACTTTTCTGTTCCAATAATAACAGAATCGAATAGTAACTCTGAAATAGATGCTGAAAAATTGAACTTTTCAGCACTTGTTAGAAAATTTATACTTTTCAACATTTTTTTTTATTTAAACGATTTATTGACTCAATGCATGGATATTTGTCCTATAATTCTGTCCAAAGGGTGTTTTTCGGAATTGCAAAAAGCGTTGTATGGAACTCGTTGCGAAACTTGATTTTTTCATCACTCGTCGTACTTATCGACTCGTGCTGAAAAAATCCTCTTTTTGCAACTTGTTGCATAAACTACTTTTTTGCAATTCCGTCGTGAAACTATTTACTTTTCCTGTCATTCTTGAACGTCGAAATAGCCTACTTTTCTGTACCAAAAATAACAGAATCGAATAACAACACTTTTCAAAATAAATGCTGAAAAGTTCTACTTTTCAGCACTCAAATGGGTGCTGAAAAGTTGAACTTTTCAGCACTTGTTTCGAAAAGTAACACTTTTGAACATTTTTTTTTATTTAAACGATTTATTGACAAAATACATGAAAATTTGACATAAAATTTCACTCAGTGTGTGTTTTTTGGAATTGCCAAAAATGTTGTATGGAACTCGTTGCAAAACTTGATTTTTTCAGCACTCTTCGTATTTATGTAAATGTGCGACTCGTGCTGAAAAAATCCTCTTTTTGCAAGTTGTTGCATAAACTTGGACTTGGAACCTTCTACAAAGTTGTTTCTTGGCTTTTCAGAAGTTTCCAATAATTAATGAAAGAATTTAAAGCAAAAAACTTTGAAGCATCAAAAAGCTCAGTTTTTTATCAGGCACATTTGAGCGTAGTGGTGACTTTTTTCCTGAAAAATGTCCAGCCAAAATGAACGGGAGCTTTTGAATGTTCCTATCACAATAATTGGCCAAACTTGAGGTGGTCACTTTTTCACAATGGACATGAAAATAGTTATTTCGCAAAATTTGCCTTTTGATTTTGTTCATCGGACTGCTGGTTGCTGAGATGCAACCTATCTCGGAAATCATTGGTTCGAATTTTTATGCTGAATACTATTTATTGTTGTAAATTTTTCTGCTCCTATTTCTTAAAATAATTTCAAAACATGTGTTTGCGTTGCAATTTTTTTCAAAGTTTATGTTTATGTTTTGCCTCCCCCCTTGATTTCGGTCATAGTCGAGGAACATTAACTTCAAGAAATATTTGCAACGGTCTTAAAGAAATAAAAATCCAAAAGGTTTGCAGTTTTGCAAACTTCAGCATAATTATGCCCTTTTCAGTCCCCTAAACATAAACTTTGAAAATTAATATCACATAGAGAGTGCGTGCACAAATTTTAATCCAATTTAATAAAATACAAATTTAAAAATATTGCATACAAATATGAAATTCTAGAAATATTACATGAATGCTTATTCAAACTATGAAATATTGAAATGATGCAAAATTCCACAACTGAGTGTAGCTGCAGTAAGGCATGTAAAGCAAATTAGTTTTCTTATCGCGATGGTCGACCGTGCAAGCATTCGTTGCGTGCTGCACACTCCCGCCTCGGATTATGAAAACGGGCCGATCAGGCTTGTCGATGTAAACAACTTGTTATTGCAGCTTACCGGTCAGCCTCCTGGGATTAGGTGTGGCCATATCGGCGCGAAGTTACGATAGAAATGGCAGAGAAATGATTGAAGTTACGATATGGAAGATCTGGTCATAAGTTTTAACTAGTCTTTCCGATGGGTGATTAAATGATATTTTTGTTCCAAAAATAATCTTTTTTTATGTTAATGAACAAATGTAATTTTACCTGAATGACAAAGTAGTACTAATCTAATGAAACACGCGCACACACCACAACTTGTCCACCACACTCCAGTGTACCGATCATTAATCCACTCTCCAGGGACTGGCTTGACTGACGTCTCAATCCTGCCCAACTCGCAGAGGTTTGCCCACATTGTGGCGGCAACTGTTGCTCTCTTTTTTTTCTTTCTTTTTTTTTACTCACAAGGGGAGTACCAATTAATCAGCTTCAAGAAGCCTGCCCCCGAAGAATCCCAACCAGCATGTGGGAGATCCGTGGTAAATTATTCATCAACATAACACTTGGCAGCAGCGGCAGAAGGTAGGAGGCTAGATGAATGTGGGAACTTCCAGGAAATGGTGGCCCTTTTGTTACCGACTCCTTGCCTGGGAGAAGCTAGAGACGGAGAGATGCCAATCATCATCACTTTTCGGGAAAGGGTGCCTCCTCAAAGCGATGCCCCCCGAATTGGCCACGTTTAATGGGTTCTAATGAGCGATAATTAATGAATGTTGTGTGGTTTAACGGAACGGTTGGAGGTGAATGCAAATTTGAAGCTATTCTGATGAGATTCGTTGGTTGGAAGAAACCAACTTGGAAAGTTCTCGATTTGAGCATGCTTCAATTTATGCTGATTGTGGTTTGTTTTGTTAGTTTGACCTACCGGTGACTCTGACTTTAACTCTAGATTTGACTCTGACTCTGACTCTGACTCTGACTCTGACTCTGACTCTGACTCTGACTCTGCCTCTGCCTCTGACTCTGACTCTGACTCTGACTCTGACTTTAACTCTAGATTTGACTCTGACTCTGACTCTGACTCTGACTCTGACTCTGACTCTGACTCTGACTCTGACTCTGACTCTGACTCTGACTTTACCTCTAGATTTGAATCTGACTCTGACTCTGACTCTGACTCTGACTCTGACTCTGACTCTGACTCTGACTCTGACTCTGACTCTGACTCTGACTCTGACTCTGACTCTGACTCTGACTCTGACTCTGACTCTGACTCTGACTCTGACTTTGATGTTGTATGAATTCTGAATTAGTAGGATGTTTTCATTTCTTTTTTTTCTGATTTTTTGGATCACTATAAAAAAATTGCTTGCAATGTTTTGTTGCAAATGTTGACTTCTGCAATATTTTAATATTTATTAATGTTTTAACAAAATATCAAAGATTCAACCAAATTTTTAAAATACCTCAACATTTTCCTTTCCCACCAAGTGAGCAACGGAAAATTTTCCCCAAGCACGCGACAGCGCGGTTGTAATTTATTGGCCCCCTTTTCCAAAAGAGGAACTCTCATTGTTGGAAAACACGTACCTTCCGGTTTGTGTGCAGGTGAGTGTTCCGTGTTTCTGCGCACACACACACACACACACAAAGATGCTTCCTTCCGGGTTTCCTCTCTCCCTCCCCACTTTACCACCCAACAATGAAAGCTTTGACGGGAAATGAAATTAATGAGGATGAAATTTATCACCTGCCCGGGTTTTCCTCTTTCCCCTTCGTTTTACAATCAAAAGGATCCCGTCCAGAATGCCAATTACAGGGAGCTCTCCGTTTTTTTAATCACATCACGAGTTTGCTCTAATTCATTGGAAATTCGATCGGTTTCGTGCCAATGAAATGGCTCGGTGGCGTTGGTAGAGCTTGAATTTCAATTTGTTTTCGGACGCACATTTGCACACCCAATTACGGCACTCATTCATCATTGAAGAGTGAGTTTCCCTGGCAACTGCTCGACGGTAAGGGGGTAAGGTATTATTTGTTGCAGAAAATAGACAGTTTTCAGACTTTTCAACGAAAACAGGGAATTTCCGAATGAAAGAAGATACATTTTCTTCTGGGAAGGTCGGATGGGGGACAAAGACAAACAAAGATTGAAAAGAAAGACTAAATTCACTTAAAAAGAAAAGAAAATTGTATCAAAAAATAATGGACATAACATTTACAAGCAAGGGTCCTAATTACTCTAAATAGACCCTATCACTCGTGTGCACGAATCAATCACGACGCAAAACTGCTCTGATCAATTCCTACCGTTTGTCACTTGCACACCAATCGCTACTGAAACTCTCTCTTCCGCTCTCCTTCTCGCGCCAATCGGGTAGTACAGAGAATGGCTCAGAGAGACCGATTGCGCTATGTTGCTCAAGGCTGACTCAAAGAAGTCTGCGATCGGCTTTGTTTTGATCATTTAATAAACTTTGTTGTTAACAAACCATCAAAGACACATTTGGCAGCAATTTCCATCTTGCCAAAGAGAAATTGACAGCAAACTCTTGTGGTGCAGGCCAAAAGAGCGGCGCGCTGGAATTTTGCTATATTCTCTTCTCTCTGGGCAAAGTTTGTGACACTGGTTGGCGCGGACGGAGTTGGCAAAGAAATTCACGAACTATTTGTATCGCTGTGTGGAGCAATTGACCAACCGTTGGCAGCTAGCGAGTCAAGTTCGCTCGCGAACGGTTGCGCGCTCCAGTCGGTAAAAAATCGTTCGGCGATGAGAGAGTGATTTTTGATCTTTGAATAAAAAATCAGGACTCTTGATTTGGAGGTGATCCAACGATTATTTTCTTTTCGCAAATTTTGGAAATAGCTTCATGCGTTGCAAAAATCCTTTCTTTCCTAAAAAATAAAATTATTTACATGAAAAAATTGAACAACGTAAACGACAAAATTTCCAATGTGAGAAATGATTCTTTAAACAATTTCACATAAAAGTCAATTCCTATTTTATTCTTTTTGTTTAGTGCAGAGAATGACCAGAGAATGAAAAATAAATATATTTTACGTTTATTTTTCAAGTTGGGCTATTCTGTGCCAACTCGAGATCGGTAAAAATTGCCCCGATCCATAGATTTGCGTGAAACTTTTTCCTAAGAGGTAATTTTGGTCCCTGGATTTTATCATGGTTCTGGAAACTCATAAACAACCTTACAAGTTTTTATGGCCTACTTAAAACCTAAAATGATACTAGGGTGGCCACGAACCTGAAGTCCATTGTCCGATATCTCGTGACGGAGAGGTGGTATGACCCCTTATGTTTTTTTTTTATAATTTATTTAAAAAAATATGTTTTCAAAAATTTGAAGCCCGAAATGGTGATTAATTTGAATGTTTGGTTTCAAAGGAAATTTTATTTAAAATTGGACATCCAACAAGCCATCAATTGTTCAGAATTCCAAAATAAAAAAAAACCTAATTTTCATCGGAAAAAAAAAATCAAAAATAGTTTTTGAAACCTCAACCATTGTTCGTTACTGTACTGCAAAATTTTTTGGAACATGTAATTTTATGGGAAATTAAATATTTTTTTTGAAGAAAAGTACATTCATGAAGTTTTGATATCTATTTGCATCAGTTCAGTAGTTTTCGAAATTTCGAGTAAACCATTAAATTGGATGTCCAACTTAAAATTAAAGTCTTTTTGCTACAAAATTTCTATCTATTCACTGTTTTCAGCTTGAAAAGTATAAACAATTTTTTTGAGTGAGAATCTAAATTGGAAGGATCGATTAACCGCCTTCGCGATAAAAAAAAACCTCAAGACTGTTTTCCAGAAAATTTCATTTATCTATTGAATTTTTCTATTTCAACATTAAAATAGTTGTATGATTGGGTCTAGGAGTGCACCATTTTTTGAAGAAGAAGAATGTTATTTGCATGATTGACCTGCAACAACAGTCCAAGTTTGTGACAGAACTTTGGTTCAAATTAATTACTTTAATTGCTACTTGATTTGAATTCTTGTAATTGCCTTTGATTTCGATTATCATGTTGGTTTCAATTCATTTCCAATCAACCTGTCGAATGTGTCGAAATGCAAACAATCATTGCACACCCTCAAAACCACAAAGTAATCAACCATGCAACCGTCTCATAAGCCCCAGATTGTTTGTTCCAATAGGTGGAAAGGGTTTTGAAACCACGTCCATAATCATGAGGCCATTAGTTATAGGTACCCATAGTAAAGGCTTTCCAGTCCGTGCAACCTGCACGTCCTGCACGAAGCCTGTATCATAATTTATCGATTCATTTCGTGTCCCCCGGACCGGCCGAATAAATTTCCCCCAAAAAGCACGCCCCACACTCTCGCTCAAGGTATCATTAACGAATTTGGGAAACTCGTGCGGAATTACTCTCAGCTGGGGGTGCCCCCCAGTTCCCGTGGCCAAGGCCGCCGACTGTGTGACCAAATTAAGGGCCTACGGATTCCAGCGGAGTGCGCCAAAATATGACCAAAAAAAAAACTCTAACGCCGAGGTGAGGGGGTGACTTTGGGCCAGAGATGCTAATTTATCGGTGCGGTGACGGTGGCCACAAACATATGTCCGAGGTCTCCTGTTCAACTCGAATACGGCAGTGGCTGAAGTGCGTCTCCTCAATGAAAGTCACACAAAACAACGACAACAGCAACATTGCGTCCAACACCCGCAACGGAGCCAATCCTGGCATGGTGGGTTAAATTTCGATATTGTATTTGAAGACAAAATTTGAAATTTCTGAAGGCAAATGATTTACGAGATGAGTTTGTCTTTTGTCTTTTGTCTTTTGTCTTTTGTCTTTTGTCTTTTGTCTTTTGTCTTTTGTCTTTTGTCTTTTGTCTTTTGTCTTTTGACTTGTTTTTAGTTTTTAGTTTTTAGTTTTTAGTTTTTAGTTTTTAGTTTTTAGTTTTTAGTTTTTAGTTTTTAGTTTTTAGTTTTTAGTTTTTAGTTTTTAGTTTTTAGTTTTTAGTTTTTAGTTTTTAGTTTTTAGTTTTTAGTTTTTAGTTTTTAGTTTTAGTTTTAGTTTTTAGTTTTTAGTTTTTAGTTTTTAGTTTTTAGTTTTTAGTTTTTAGTTTTTAGTTTTTAGTTTTTAGTTTTTAGTTTTTAGTTTTTAGTTTTTAGTTTTTAGTTTTTAGTTTTTAGTTTTTAGTTTTTAGTTTTTAGTTTTAGTTTTTAGTTTTTAGTTTTTAGTTTTTAGTTTTTAGTTTTTAGTTTTTAGTTTTTAGTTTTTAGTTTTTAGTTTTTAGTTTTTAGTTTTTAGTTTTTAGTTTTTAGTTTTTAGTTTTTAGTTTTTAGTTTTTAGTTTTTAGTTTTTAGTTTTTAGTTTTTAGTTTTTAGTTTTAGTTTTTAGTTTTTAGTTTTTAGTTTTTAGTTTTTAGTTTTTAGTTTTTAGTTTTTAGTTTTTAGTTTTTAGTTTTTAGTTTTTAGTTTTTAGTTTTTAGTTTTTAGTTTTTAGTTTTTAGTTTTTAGTTTTTAGTTTTTAGTTTTTAGTTTTTAGTTTTTAGTTTTTAGTTTTTAGTTTTTAGTTTTTAGTTTTTAGTTTTTAGTTTTTAGTTTTTAGTTTTTAGTTTTTAGTTTTTAGTTTTAGTTTTTAGTTTTTAGTTTTTAGTTTTTAGTTTTTAGTTTTTAGTTTTTAGTTTTTAGTTTTTTTTTTTTAGTTTTTAGTTTTTAGTTTTTAGTTTTTAGTTTTTAGTTTTTAGTTTTTAGTTTTTATTTTTTAGTTTTTAGTTTTTAGTTTTTAGTTTTTATTTTTTAGTTTTTAGTTTTTAGTTTTTAGTTTTTAGTTTTTAGTTTTTAGTTTTTAGTTTTAGTTTTTAGTTTTTAGTTTTTAGTTTTTAGTTTTTAGTTTTTATTTTTTAGTTTTTAGTTTTTAGTTTTAGTTTTATTTTTTATTTTTTATTTTTTAGTTTTTAGTTTTTAGTTTTTAGTTTTTAGTTTTTAGTTTTTAGTTTTTAGTTTTTAGTTTTTAGTTTTTAGTTTTTAGTTTTTAGTTTTTAGTTTTTAGTTTTTAGTTTTTAGTTTTTAGTTTTTAGTTTTTAGTTTTAGTTTTGAGTTTTTAGTTTTTAGTTTTTAGTTTTTAGTTTTTAGTTTTTAGTTTTTAGTTTTTAGTTTTTAGTTTTTAGTTTTTAGTTTTTAGTTTTTAGTTTTTAGTTTTTAGTTTTTAGTTTTTAGTTTTTAGTTTTTAGTTTTTAGTTTTTAGTTTTTAGTTTTTAGTTTTTAGTTTTTAGTTTTTAGTTTTTAGTTTTTAGTTTTTAGTTTTTAGTTTTTAGTTTTTAGTTTTTAGTTATTAGTTTTTAGTTTTTAGTTTTTAGTTTTTAGTTTTTAGTTTTTAGTTTTTAGTTTTTAGTTTTTAGTTTTTAGTTTTTGGGTAATTCTCTACCAACTCACACGAAATCGGGAAAAGTTGCCCCGACCCCTCTTCGATTTGCGTGAAACTTTGTCCTAAGGGGTAACTTTTGTCCCTGATCACGAATCCGAGGTCCGTTTTTTGATATCTCGTGACGGAGGGGCGGTACGACCCCTTCCATTTTTGAACATGCGAAAAAAGAGGTATTTTTCAATAATTTGCAGCCTGAAATGGTGATGAGATAGAAATTTGGTGTCAAAGGGACTTTTATGTAAAACTAGACGCCCGATTTGATGGCGTACTCAGAATTCCGAAAAAACGTATTTTTCATTGAAAAAAACACTAAAAAAGTTTTAAAAATTCTCCCATTTTCCGTTACTCGACTGTAAAATTTTTTGGAACATGTCATTTTATGGTAAATTTAATGTACTTTTCGAATCTACATTGTCCCAGAAGGGTCATTTTTTCATTTAGAACAAAATTTTTCATTTTAAAATTTCGTGTTTTTTCTAACTTTGCAGGGTTATTTTTTAGAGTGTATCAATGTTCTACAAAGTTGTATAGCAGACAATTACAAAAATTTTGATATATAGACATAAAGGGTTTGCTTGTAAACATCACGAGTTATCACAATTTTACGAAAAAAAGTTTTGAAAAATTTACTTTTTGCGTTTCTCTTTGTTTCGTCGTCCGTGTCTGTCGCGGGTGACCATGAACGGCCATGATCGATGACGACCAACTTTTTAAAAACTTTTTTTCGTAAAATCGCGATAACTCGTGATGATTACAAGCAAACCCCTTATGTTTATATATCAAAATTTTTGTAATTGTCTGCTCTACAACTTTGTAGAACATTGTTACACTCTAAAAAATAACCCTGCAAAGTTAGAAAAAACACGAAATTTTAAAATGAAAAATTTTGTTCTAAATGAAAAAATGACCCTTCTGGGTCAATGTAGATTCGAAAAGTACATTAAATTTACCATAAAATGACATGTTCCAAAAAATTTTACAGTCGAGTAACGGAAAATGGGAGAATTTTTAAAACTTTTTTAGTGTTTTTTTCAATGAAAAATACGTTTTTTCGGAATTCTGAGTACGCCATCAAATCGGGCGTCTAGTTTTACATAAAAGTCCCTTTGACACCAAATTTCTATATCATCGCCGTTTCAGGCTGCAAATGATTGAAAAACACCTCTTTTTTCGCATGTTCAAAAATGGAAGGGGTCGTACCGCCCCTCCGTCACGAGATATCAAAAAACGCACCTCGGATTCGTGATCAGGGACAAAAACTACCCCTAAGGACAAAGTTTCACGCAAATCGAAGAGGGGTCGGGGCAACTGCTGTGTGAGTTGGCGGAGAATTACCCTTTTAGTTTTTAGTTTTTAATTTTTAGTTTTTAGTTTTTAGTTTTTAGTTTTTAGTTTTTAGTTTTTAGTTTTTAGTTTTTAGTTTTTAGTTTTTAGTTTTTAGTTTTTAGTTTTTAGTTTTTAGTTTTTAGTTTTTAGTTTTTAGTTTTTAGTTTTTTAGTTTTTAGTTTTTAGTTTTTAGTTTTTAGTTTTTAGTTTTTAGTTTTTAGTTTTTAGTTTTTAGTTTTTAGTTTTTAGTTTTTAGTTTTTAGTTTTTAGTTTTTAGTTTTTAGTTTTTAGTTTTTAGTTTTTAGTTTTTAGTTTTTAGTTTTTAGTTTTTAGTTTTTAGTTTTTAGTTTTTAGTTTTTAGTTTTTAGTTTTTAGTTTTTAGTTTTTTAGTTTTTAGTTTTTAGTTTTTAGTTTTTAGTTTTTAGTTTTTAGTTTTTAGTTTTTAGTTTTTAGTTTTTAGTTTTTAGTTTTTAGTTTTTAGTTTTTAGTTTTTAGTTTTTAGTTTTTAGTTTTTAGTTTTTAGTTTTTAGTTTTTAGTTTTTAGTTTTTAGTTTTTAGTTTTTAGTTTTTAGTTTTTAGTTTTTAGTTTTTAGTTTTTAGTTTTTAGTTTTTAGTTTTTAGTTTTTAGTTTTTAGTTTTTAGTTTTTAGTTTTTAGTTTTTAGTTTTTAGTTTTTAGTTTTTAGTTTTTAGTTTTTAGTTTTTAGTTTTTAGTTTTTAGTTTTTAGTTTTTAGTTTTTAGTTTTTAGTTTTTAGTTTTTAGTTTTTAGTTTTTAGTTTTTAGTTTTTAGTTTTTAGTTTTTAGTTTTTAGTTTTTAGTTTTTAGTTTTTAGTTTTTAGTTTTTAGTTTTTAGTTTTTAGTTTTTAGTTTTTAGTTTTTAGTTTTTAGTTTTTAGTTTTTAGTTTTTAGTTTTTAGTTTTTAGTTTTTAGTTTTTAGTTTTTAGTTTTTAGTTTTTAGTTTTTAGTTTTTAGTTTTTAGTTTTTAGTTTTTAGTTTTTAGTTTTTAGTTTTTAGTTTTAGTTTTAGTTTTTAGTTTTTAGTTTTTAGTTTTTAGTTTTTAGTTTTTAGTTTTTAGTTTTTAGTTTTTAGTTTTTAGTTTTTAGTTTTTAGTTTTTAGTTTTTAGTTTTTAGTTTTTAGTTTTTAGTTTTTAGTTTTTAGTTTTTAGTTTTTAGTTTTTAGTTTTTAGTTTTTAGTTTTTAGTTTTTAATTTTTAGTTATTAGTTTTTAGTTTTTAGTTTTTAGTTTTTAGTTTTTAGTTTTTAGTTTTTAGTTTTTAGTTTTTAGTTTTTAGTTTTTAGTTTTTAGTTTTTAGTTTTTAGTTTTTAGTTTTTAGTTTTTAGTTTTTAGTTTTTAGTTTTTAGTTTTTAGTTTTTAGTTTTTAGTTTTTAGTTTTTAGTTTTTAGTTTTTAGTTTTTAGTTTTTAGTTTTTAGTTTTTAGTTTTTAGTTTTTAGTTTTTAGTTTTTAGTTTTTAGTTTTTAGTTTTTAGTTTTCAGTTTTTTTAAAAACCCATTGTGCACAGTGGGAACCATACCAGCCGGTCACTGCTGCTGCTGTCGCTGCCAGAGTGGAGTTTGTAGGCTCCATTCAGGAAAGTGACCACATGTGTCCAGGGAGGGGTGAAGTATTAAATTGAGAGCTTTCAGCACCGTTGGCAATCAACCGGAATTTCGTAGATCGGAATGCGATATCGGGACATGGCACACACACACACACAGCTTCCTCTTGGCTTCTGTACGTGTGTATGAATGTACATTTCTTGATTATGCACGGGATGTTAATTGCGGTAAATTTATGGACGATTTGTTCTGGATAAACGAGCCAACTCGGAATCGGATTATCTGAGTTTGGGTTTCTCCACTTATATGGGCCTCGAGTACGTAGAGGAAATGTGTGTATGTCTTTGGTTTCAGATCAATACGGTGAATCTTCGCCCGTTTCAAGATTATTGGGGTAGCCAGAGGGAAAGAGCGTGTTTCGTTCCGGGGCATGCGATTTTGGTTCCGAGTTCAAAAGTGATCAAAACGGTGTACAATGTTGTGTGTTTCGATTTTAGAACCTTCACAAGCTGCATGCATTTTTTTAGGTAATTATCACATTTTTTGAAAAATTGCAAATGTAACGATACAGTCCAGACTTGATTATCCGAAGAGCCTTGATTATTCAAAGTTTTTTGGTCTGAATTACATTTATTTTATTTTTTTGGAATTTTTTTAATGCACCATACTTGTATCAAACTCGGGACGCCCCCGCCGGTCTTATCTCAAGCACATCTCAATCCTTTGCTTTTGCGGTGGTTCCAATAATGGCCCCCTTTGCACCCCCTCTCCCCGTCCTCCCCCAAAACATTCGAACTCAATGACTGCATAGCTAATCCGATGCTCACATTAACCGAACGCGTGAGTCGCCACCACAACAGTTCATGAGTAGTGAGTTTTAGTGCCACTGCTCAGCCATCCGAGCCGATGATCTGCTCGATGAGAGGCAAAATTGAACATTTCACCTGCTTCGTTCGTTCGATTGAATAATTTATAATGCAATTGCAGGGAATGGGACACACGTTCGATTAGATTTGGAGTGGCGATTTCTCTCGACGAGTGCTTGGAAAATCGAGCTCGTGTGAACCGACGACGGTGATGACAGGGATAGCTGGAAGCTATAGTCGTCGAGCAGTCTAGTTGGAATCGGAGGAGAATCAGCTGGACCAATGCACGCGGTTAGCATCTTGGGAGGAGCTGTTAGATCTTATTAAGCTATGGGAAACAGCGTGTGAAATAGCACGGCTAAGTATTTCTTAATACTAGTAGAGTAACCATATGCGGTTTTGAACAACGATAATTTTGGAGCTTATGATTAAAGTAGCACTTTAAATGTAGTTTCATAGTTTTTCGCTGTGTGTTCGCACAAAAAAATATCACACACAGTTATTTTAACAGTCAAAACCCGAAGCCTGCAAAATGCGTTACAGTAAATTTTTGCAGGCTTGGGAAATATGCAAAATAGCACCAAACTTCAATGTTTTATAGTGTTTTGGAATCGTCATGTCTACTTTAAAGAAAAAATATGAAAATTAGTGGATTTTGGGGCGGGGCTCGGTGGGGAGGGGGTGAAAAAAAAATATCCGAGCAAAATGCGTTACAGTAAATTTGTAAAATTTATATCTTATGCAAAACATGACCAAAACTCAAAGTTTTATAGAGCTTTGGACAGGTCTTTAGCTGAACTTTATGTTAAAAATATAAAAAGGATACGTTTTCCATAACTACTAACATCAGTAAGAATAAAAACATGACTTTTCATTAGAAACATAATCATGCGACATATCTAACTTCCCAAAATTTCATGAATAGTCATTAGCGTGGTTCACGTTTCTATGAAAAAGACAAAAGTTGTTATTTTGTCTTGCATCAACCGGAATTTCGTTCTTTTATGTCCCCAGAAGCACTCCTGAAAATTTGAGCCCATTTGGTAAGGTCTAGGAGCTCCAGTTTTAATTTGAAATTTATATGGGATTTTGATTTATTTTCCATGGGAAACTATCTTTTTTTACATTGTATTAGGATTTTTTTTTTATAAATCGATGAAATGACTTGATTCTTATAGTAGGAGATAGGTTTTGAACTGGGGAACAACTTTGTAGAACATACCAACATGCTAGGAAGTGACCCTTTAAAGATACAGATACTTTTAGATGGTGGCCCACACAGTAAAGCCCCTTCAAAAGCCACCATCTAAAAGTATCTGTATCTTTAAAGGGTCACTTCCTAGCATGTTGGTATGTTCTACAAAGTTGTTCCCCAGTTCAAAACCTATCTCCTACTATAAGAATCAAGTCATTTCATCGATTTATTAAAAAAATCCTAATACAATGTAAAAAAAGATAGTTTCCCATGGAAAATAAATCAAAATCCCATATAAATTTCAAATTAAAACTGGAGCTCCTAGACCTTACCAAATGGGCTCAAATTTTCAGGAGTGCTTCTGGGGACATAAAAGAACGAAATTCCGGTTGATGCAAGACAAAATAACAACTTTTGTCTTTTTCATAGAAACGTGAACCACGCTAATAGTCATTCTACAATATACTTGAACCGATTCAGCTGAACCGGTTCATCTAACCGGTTCAATAGTTGTACCGGTTGAACGTTTCTGGCTCAAAATGTATCATGCAACATATCTAACTCTTTTAAATTGCCTGAAAAGTCATTCTGCAACAAAATTGAACCGATTCAGCTGAACCGGTTCATCTAACCGGTTCAATAGTTGTACCGGTTGAACGTTTCTGGCACAAAATGTATCATGCGACATATCTAACTCTTTCAAATTGCCTGAAAAGCCATTTTAGAAATGGTCACTCATGGTCACTATTTAAAAAAATTAAAAGCATTTAGCATTTTGGAGGACGCCCCACCACCGGAAGGCTCCACAACGCTTATCCCACTGTTTGGTGTGGTTGTGTTAGACCCTCATCCGGAACAATAATCCAACACGGGAGGTACCATGTCTTCATCTTTTGATGAGTGTGTAATACAACCCAGGGCATAAGGTGGTCCAGGCCGGGTCCAAGCTATCCTCAGGGATGGGGAGGATCGTTAGTAGACACCTATCTAAAGTGCGCAAGGACCCCTACGTCACCTTAGTGGTATAGATTTTTGTAGGGAGGTTTTGGACTCAATGTTAGTAGGAGAGGTAGAACCCTAGGATACACCTCGAAAGGCGTTGCGGGTTGGTTGTAACAGTATTCCTAATTCCAATCTATGCTCACCAAGTCGTCATGGCCTAGTGGTTAGCATTTTTGCTTACCAATCTAAAGGACGGGGGGTCGAACCCCGCCTCGAGCGACTTTGGTTTTTCGTTCATATTCATCAATTCAAATTTCTGTGTTTTTAACTTTCTCGTTGGGAGCAGATGGGAATCGAACCCAGAACCATTCGCTTACAAAGCAAACACCGTAACCAGTCAGCCACGGCCGCTCCTGCCTATTTTAAAAAAATGAAAAAGCTGCAAATATTTCGTTAAACTCAAACTTTCGGTGGCTATATCTTGAAAACGGAGCCCTTTATGAAAAAAATCTGTAATTTATTATCTTTTCGATCGGAAATTCAATTTTACACTGAAAAATTACGTCAAATTTGTGTTTGCATAAAATTTAGATTTTTTCCAAAAATCACAATTTGCGCGGTTTTATCCCCTAAAACATATCAAAAAATCTCGAAAATCAAAAACATTTTTTTTTTTGAAATTTAGTTCTTGTGGAAAAAATGTTAATAAAAAATCGGCATTATTTCCGTGTACCTTTTTTTCCTACAACTTTGCCGATCAGAAAATTAACTCAAAAGCTACAGATTTATGAATATTTACGTACCATTTTTGTATGGACAGCAGCTAAAATTGTGTGGAGATTTATATGGGTGAACCAATTGCACAAAATAGCATCTTTGGTCATATTTTTTTTTCATGAAATTATTTTTATTAGGTCCTTTTTGGGCTGGGTCCTGGTTAGGACCGAGTCGGCTTTTGTAATTACATTTTACGTAATGCTAATAGTAATTACAGAGGATCTTGTGTGTAAATGTAAGTTGGAGGGGAGCCAATTACCCGGTTTCTTTGGTCATAGGGAAGGTCCTCACAAAGTTTGAGCCTAGTAAAAAAATCCATTTTCAATTATAGAGAATTGCTCAGTTGTTTAATCAAATGGGTTTGCATGAAAGTATGTAGTGTACAAGTTTCAAATAATCTGTTGTTGTTGTATTTTGTTAGCGAAAAAAAAAAATGTTGTACAACATTCACCCCCTACAAACAATAATGCCAATATAATGATATTTATGCATTATTACCAATTAGTTGAAAATGGAAAGGGGAAATAATGTTCTTTAAAATTATTAAAGAGGAGAATAGATCGACAAAGGTTGAAAACCACTGTCCCATGGGGTAGTTTTTGATCATGAATCCGGCAATTTTTCGTGATTGTTTTTCACATGCGAAAAAAGTCGTGTTTTTCAATCATTTGCAGCTTGAAATGGTGATGGTGTGAAAATTTGATGTCTAAGGGACTTTTATGTAAAATTAGATGTCCGACTTAATGGCGTTCTTGGAATTCCAAAAAAATCTTTTTCATTGAAAAAAAAAAAAATACAAAAAATGTTTCAAATATTCTGCAATTTTTCGTTACTCGACCGTAAAAAAAATTTGGGGCGTGCCATTTTTAGGGAAATTCAGTGTTCTTTTCAAATCTGCAATAACCCGAAAGAGTCATCTTTTCATTTAAAACAAACATTCTCATTTTAAGTTTCGTTTTTTTACCTTGCAGAGTAATTTTTTGAAATAAAGCACGATATTTTAATTTGTTCTAAGTGAAAAAATGAACCTTTGCTATATTGCAAATTCGAAAAGTACGCAAAATTTCCCTAAATATGACACGACCCAATTTTTTTTACGCTCGAGAAACGAAAAATGGCAGAATCTTTGAAACTATTTTTGTATTATTTTGCCTTCCTCACTGAGGTAAGGCTATAATCCTGCTCTAAAAATGAACTTTCTATTAAAAGCTCCCAGACCCACCTTCATGTATACAAATCTACTCAGAATCGAAAACTGAACAAATGTCTGTGTGTGTGTATGTGTGTGTGTATGTGTGTGTGTATGTGTGTGTGTATGTATGTATGTGACCAAAATTCTCACTGAATTTTCTCAGCACTGGCTGCACCGATTTTGATCGAACCAGTTGCATTCGACTTGGTTTAGGGTCCCATACATCGCTATTGAATTGTTTGAAGTTTCGATAAGTAGTTCAAAAGTTATGTATAAAAATGTGTTTTCACAAATACCCGGACCTCAATTATATGCATGTAAACGATGTCCGGATCCATCATCCGACCCATCGTTGATTAGGTAATTGAAAGGCCTTTCCAAAGACTCCAAGACGTTGAAGATCTGGCAACCCGAGTTATGTCCAAATAAGTTATACATTGTGTTCTTTTTTTCTGGATCTAAAAAAATGATGAAACCACTCATATACCCATTTTTGGTAAAAAGTGAGGAAGGCATCAACCACATAGTTTTTTTCGATAAAAATACGTTTTATCGGAATTTCCAAACCATCATTATTTCAGGAATGTTCAAAAAAGGAAAGGGGTCCCGTCACGAAACCATAAAATAGGGTTGACATTAGGTCTGGGAGATGAGATTGGGTTATACAAAAAAGCTGAAATTTGTATGATCCAATCTCACCCCCCAGACCTAATGTCACCCCTGATGACGATACATTTAGGTTTTTCTTTTGTGACTTTTGTGACAAATGGGAGGATAAAAGTTGTCAAAAACATCTTTCAGTTCAATAGAGATTTAATTTGAATACATTAAAATAAATTAATAATCAATCGATATTGTTTTTTGATCTAGTTGGTCATGTCTATAAAATAATGTGCACTTTTTACAAGGACGATTTTTTTGTTATTCCTTATCGAGAAAAGCTATTCACACTACTTGTGTACAATCTTTCAGAACACAATCATCTTGAGATCATTCGTTGAGAAAAGTGCAAACATCATTGTTCGTCCTGTGCGTTTTGTACAATGTGGTTTTAAGCCTTAAGGACACTCAACAATAAGGCTCCTCCCCCCCTGGAAACCACATTTTCCCTCGAAAGCCAATAATACCTGCCAGTGCTTTGCATTGCGGTCACCGGTGCTGACAATAATTGGCGAGATAATTAAAGCCGAGCTGTTTGCCGAGCTGGGCACGAGAGCTTTGTGATGTGGCCTGGCAGGACAGAGCAGTTTCATGCGTGGGTGGTTGGCCCGGCTCTTTGTTTGAGCTCGAAACCAAATTAATTAATTCCCAGTTAATTCATCCGATGTTGATATATTGAATTGCAATTGTACTTGCCGGTTCCAGGGAATCGGAATTCAATCATTTGGTTTGAACTGTAATGATCTTTCTTTTTGATAATGGCAAACGGGTAAATCAGGCAATGGAACTAAATTTGATTTTGGACAATGGTTTGCAACATTCGAATTTCTTTGCGACATTTTTTTAATTTTATTTAAAATTCAACCGTGTTGAAAATAACATCCAACATCAGATTGCTTACAATGCCAATGCCCAGCGAACGATGCAACTTTGATCGAGTCCAGGAGTGAGCAGAAAAAAATCAAGCTGATGAACGCAAATGGTTTTCAAGAGACTATAGATCAACCCGGAAAGTAGGTAGATGAGCACAACGACGATCGCGTGATGAATATTAAATATGCACAGTACATTTAATTTTTTTTTTAATTTCAGCAAATTCTATAGTTATTTTTTTATTATCAATGAAAAAAATTGGAAAAAAAATCAATTTTTCTACTTTTTTCTTGCTGTGCAGCATTAATAAACTGGAAAGTGTAGGAAGTTTCGGGCCAAAAATGTTGCCCATTTCACATCTCCTTCACAAAGTATGTCCGGGCTGCGAGGGTCACCCACCGCCATCGTCACTCATCCCGGGCTATCGGCGTGGCCCATCATCAGCATCGGTCAGATCGCAGATCACAGATCTATCTATCATTCTGAAACCGGGTGGGGGAAGCCCACCTTCACCACTCTCGTCTTCCATTCCCACTGGTCTTCATCGATCGAGGGAAACTTAAACGGGGAGATCACGGTGTTTCGAAAGAAGGTTTTTTTTTCCTCTAATCTCAAACCTCTCTTCGAATTTCAGGGAAGTTTGTCCTGACCAAAATTACAGTCTTAATTTATTTCTCAAGCATCCCTCTTTTGCACCACCGTTGCTGTGGCGTGCCCATCTCGCTGACCGGATCATTAAAACGGCACCAAAACGGTCCTGTGTCGGTCGAGGGCATTCCGTGGCCCCGCGAAGTGATAGGCAATAAAAATTTTCTAGCCAATAGTAACAATCACTTCATTAAATGATAAATTAGTTTCAGAACCGCGTGTAATAAATCTCCCGCGCCAGGTCGGTTGGTCGGTCGGACAGGTCGTCGATTCCCTGGGTGCCGCTTGATGACGATGTTTGTCCGCGAGATCATTGTCTCAGAGAGGTCTGCCATGATGGTGCTGCGTGGTGATCGCGAGTCCCAGCAGGAAGCAATGGAAGCTGGCTGGGGAGCATAGACAGGTCAACAGCCGGAGGTTGGCTGCGCGGCTGGAACTGCGGTATTCTGCTAATGAACTGTTGGGATGACTGGATATTGGCAGGTTTTCAGCTGGGAGTTTTGAGGTAATAAAATGTATTTAAGCTCACCAAAGTTTAACTTTTCTACTAAAGCAGACCAGAATCCCTTAACCGAGGTCACATTAAACGGGATATCGACCACACATTGCACATATTGTAACCAACTAACACAACCGATAAACGCCAGTTGTTGGCTAAAAGCATTCGTCTGCTCCGGTCCAACCATGCTGCTGCTGCCGCCGGACAACCGGAACCGATATGATAATATTTTATTAAGGTGCTCAAACTTTATTTTTGCTCCGGAGTGAGTGGTGTGGCGGTTTGCACACAATGGCCACGTACGGGCGATGATAACCCGCGGAGGCCACGAGTGCATCACCCGGGGCCAGCAGAGGTGGACAACACAACACGTGGAAGTGCCCACGGTGGGAGCTCGTCCTAATTGCAATTGCAGTAAATCTTGGCTGCTCTAGGCAGGCCCAACCCTGCGGAGTCAAATCTTTATTTACGCGTTCAAGTGCCTCCAGATTTAAGTTATAAATTTGATTTGTGTAAAAACAGGGTTTTTTTTTCTATGACCTAGACCTATAAAGAATAAAAAATGCACGTTTCTTGCTAAAAGATGCCGCTCCATTACGGTTGAGAAAGCGATTGTTTTTCACCTCCGGGTCGAAACTCTCCAAGGAATCGCGTGGCGTAAACTAATGACCTCCCCTGGTGCTGCTGCAGTAGATAGTGCCACCTCGGGCTATTAGTGTACGTACGTACAGGTCACCTGGAATGCCACATACCACGTGATAAGGTAGGAATTTACACCGCATTCGGTCGTGGCGTTGGTGGTGGTGGCGTTGGTGGCGCGGTTTGCCGGTCAAGCTGAACCGCTGCGGGGATTTCGTCCAAAGAGGGGTTCCTTGAATGGAGAGTAGGGTAGGATGTAAGAAATTGATTCATTTATTCACTCAGTTTAAAATAATAATTACAAATCATTATTGGGATGCTACAAAGTTACTTTTATCCCCTTGAGCTATGATTTTAGAATTAGTAATGTCTCCTTGCCTCTAACTATCCCACATAAGCTATTTCGAAGGTTATATTTTCAAATTTTACAATTCGTTCTCCTTAGTACCAGTAAAAAACTCCCCACTTTGAACAAATCAGCTGTTGAAAGGTAACGTCATGATTCGAAATCCGGACACTTAGTAGCATATCATTTTTGTTATAGCTGGCAAAAAATCATGTAATAAGTTGGAAATGTAGAAATATCATCAGGATGTAGTATCAACAGTCAGTTTCAAGAAAATGCATGCAAAATATGTCTTTTCAAACAATTTTTCATCAGAATTTCAAAATTAAGATGACTTGTTGTGCTTCGAATCCCGGACACTGATAAAAGCTGATTCGAAATCCGGACACTTTTGCTTCGAATTCCGGACACTCGATTTTACTTATTAATCGCACAAATTTGGAATGAAATGTTAGTGAATGGCATTCTTTAGGTCTCAAATAAGCTGTTAACATCAAAACAATCGATAGTTTATATAAAAATTTGCTAGAATTTAAGGAAATCGTAACCATAAATTTCTGCTTTGCCTTCCCGGTGCTTCGAACGCCTATGAAATATTTCAAGTGAAATTTTTCGCATTTTTGGTAAACTTATAATTTTATTATATTTAATTGTTTTGGCATTAACTACAGCGTTCAAACAAACTTTAAATGAAAGTTGATGTTAGAGTTCATCAAATAACACAGTTTTGGCATTCATAATGCGAACTTATATCCAAATAATTGATAAAACAAAATGAAGTGTCCGGGTTTCGAAGCGTCCGGGAATTCGAATCATGACGTTAGTTCATATCTCAGCTCAGCATAACAACTGAACCAATGCACAGTGGTACAGATCGCAAAATTAAGTGGAAAATGAATTTTCCGAAAAATTGTGAAGTTTTGGAGCTTTGGTGTCTTCAGGAGAGTTGTTTAAAAACGGAAAGGGGCAACTTTTGGTTTGATTGAGAATAAGGGTGGTTCACAATTTTTTTTGGGATTTTTTTTTGTCTTCTACAAAGCTGTTGAGCTTACCATTTCATCTAATCTAATCTATCTAATCATCGGGACTGGCAACACCAGCCAGCAACAGTCAACTGTTCGGAGCTCCTCAAACTTTTCGATTTTTTCGCCGTAATTAACAGTGTTTACCCGCGAGTTTGCTGCTCCAGCATGCCAAGGGCCGGCCGTGGCCGTGGCAGTTCGAGTGCGGCCTCGAAAAACCCGCGAAGTTCATCTACCGGCAGAGTGCAGAAAGGTAAACATACCAACGCCGCATCGACCGCCATCGCGCACGGGAGCGTGCCCGGTGACGTCACCGATCCTTCTTTTTTACACGTGTCATACCGTCCACGTGAGTCCCCAGTACGGACGAGACAATCGACCCGGGCATCCGGAAGTACTTCCGACCAGCAGCAGCAGCAGCAGTCCATCAGCACTACGACAACAACCACTTCCAACGTTCCCACCAGCAACGAATTTGAGATGCTGAGTGGAGAAGAAAACAACACCGCCAGTGACAGCAGCAGTGCTGGCGACGACGATGACGATGATGAACTTGCGCGCAAGCAAGGAAAGCAGAAAAAGTGTAACTCTCCGAAGGAACGACGACCACCTCCAATTTTTGTTTTGGATACGTTGGCGGACGATGTTGACGAGTTGCTTGAGGGACTCCAATATTGTCTTAAAATTAGTAAAACTTCGGTGCAAGTGATTACGCATAAAAAACAGAATTTCGACTTGGTAGTGAAGAAGTTGAAGTTGCGAAACTTCAAATTCTTCACATTTGACCCAGCAGAGAAGGTCCCAGTGAAGATCGTCCTTCAGGGATATCCGGACCGCCCGATCTCCGACCTGGAAGAACACCTGTCGGGCGTCAAGGTTAAGCCTCGAGAGGTTAAGGTGCTCTCGAAATCGACAACGGTGACAGGTACGTACACATTGTACCTCCTGTACTTCGATCGTGGGTCGGTCAAAATCCAGGACCTACGGCAGATCAAAGCACTGGACGGCTTCTTCGTGACGTGGCGATTCTACACGAAGAATCCGACCGACGCAGCGCAATGCCACCGCTGTCAAAAATTCGGACACGGTTCAAGAAACTGTAATCTTCCGCCCCGGTGCGTTAAGTGCGGTGAGACCCACTTCACCGAAAGGTGCAATCTTCCGCGGAAAGACCAGCTGGGGGAAAACGCCCAGCAGCACAAAGCGCGCGTCAAGTGCGCGAACTGTGGTGGAAACCACACGGCGAATTTCCGTGGCTGTGCCGCGCGGAAAAAGTACCTCGAGGAGCAGGACAAGAAGAAGAAAGCGCCAGCGTCCCGCCAACCTCCAAAGACTTCGAGCACGAACGCTGCAGCAGCTGGCGGCGGAGCGGTTCCACCGACCAACCCAGCGTTCCCTCCCGGTTGGGGAGGTTCGTACGCTAGAGTAGCCGCTTCTGGGAGCGGTACTTCACCGGGACAAGCAGACGTTACCGGAGATGATCTCTTCACGCTTCCCGAGTTTTTCGTTCTTGCTGGAGAGATGCTCACGCGCTTTCGTGCCTGCCGGAACAAGGCAGAACAATTCCAAGCTCTGAGTGAGCTTATGATGAAGTATATCTACAACGGATAAGCTGCCTTGTGCAGCGAAGTTTTTCGACGTCAAAAGACAAAACAAACTGTGATCTAGTTTTAAGCTTTTCTATCTCTATCCTTTTCCTTAGCAAATTTAGAAGGTTTTTTTAAAATAATTTTTCCTTCTGTTGGCAAATCCATTGTTAGAATATCCAATTACATCAAAATGAACTATAGTACAAATCATAGTTGAAAGGTACTCCAAAACTCTATTAGGTTATAAGAATTACGAAATTGTGAATTGATTATTTACTAATAAAAACTAATTGAATTGAATTGAATCTATCTAATCTAACCCTATCGCAGCCAGTCTTTCGAGGGCATCCTGGAGAATGCCTTAGGTTGATTAACGCCTAGCATCTTCTTGTCATCATTAACATTTGCAGTGCCCCATTGCATTAAATTGCATTGAAACATCGTAAACGTTAAAGCGGCCAGGCCAACTGCGTAAAGTTTACCGCAAAGATGATTCGTTGAATTGGATTGAATTTGAGCATAAATGATCAAACAACAACACAGTTCTGAATTTACAGGGGAGGAAGAAACGTGGGGATCTCCCGCTCACGTTCCCGTTTGTTTAGGCAATGAATCGTTGGGAGCACCATGCTAAGAAGTTTTGGTGCTCCGGGACCCTCATGGATGGGACATCGTATTTCCACGAATGCCCTGGACACTATTTGCCGTGGTTATAGCGCCACAACTCGCTCACTGTTGGTAGATTAGATAATATTAATTAAAAAGTTATGACATAGATCACCAACATCTGGTGAGTATATAAAATTAAAAAGCTAAACTTTTTTTTTTTTTGCTCAATTGAGTGCACGTGTAATCATTCTATATTGCAAAAAATAATCAGACTCACCTTTAAGAAAACTGCTGCGTTTAAACATCTGAATAGGAAAGGCATACCTGAGGAGGAACACAACCTGCTTGATCCCCTACCGTTCAGTTTCCAGTGTAGAAGAGACACTGTCGCAATCTCTCCCTCCAGTGCCAGCAGGCACCTACTGTCGTGTAAGTCTTGTGGTCCAGGGGACGGCACGCCTTCAAGTTCCGGAGGTCATTCAGCAGGGCCTGCAGCTCGGTCAACTTGGTGCCATTCTCCATCACATCCAGATGGGCGTAAAACTCTTCCGCGTTGACGATGGTCGTCGGATTCGTGTGCACCACGGAACCAACTTTGGCCTCGTTCCTAGTGAAGCGTCTGGTCGCGGGTTCACCCGTCCGGATCTTTGGCCACGAGCAGGAGCTTGCCGCGCGAAACCTTAAAGCAACCCTCTAGCGCCGATTCGTAGTGCGAACAAATCCGGAACGCAACCCATCGTGGCCTTCATGGCGTTCGTCATGCCAGCGGTTCCTCGTACAGCACGTCCAACTGCTCCTGAGTCAGTGTTTTCACCAAGATCCTATACTCCCTCATTCACTTCTCCGTGCCTCTTCCACGCCACTGACCTGCCCACTGGGCCACTGGCCTAATCAAAAATGTTCGCGTTGATCCAAAAACTTGAGAAAACCTTTTTTCCTTAAAACTCATCGTAGAAAAAAAAACGACAGCAGAAAAAACACGTCTGCCAACACGCCCGGCTTACTGCGATCCTTCAAGCTGTTGAGCTTACCATTTCAAGCAAGTTAGTCGAAGACTTCAAATTTATAACTCGTAATCTACGCCTTCTATGACCAAATTTTTAGAAAGCATCCCGCATAGTCAACAACCATACAGTCACCATTTGTCGAATGATTTTTCCTAAATGATCTTAATAATACACCAAATAGGGTGCAATCGTACATTTTCCATTCCCCAAACAATCCTACAATTTATTAAATAGGTCGTTAGGTAATGTTACAATACATTTTTACAAGGGATTTTTTTCGTGGATCATAGCCATACCCTACCCCAAACTGTTCAATTCTTATTTTATGTGAACCGTACCACAAATTAATAAAATATGATTTTAAATGGTGAACTGCTTTACCGACACTTACCGACACCATTTGAAAAGGGAGGAGCCAAAAAATAAACTTTACAAATGTTCTGGGAACAATGGATTCAACGGGAATGGTAAGTATATGATTATTAATGGTGAGCGTTTTTTTTTTGTAATGTCCGGGATTTGTTACCGCTTGATGATGATGTCTCCTGTTGATTCCGTTGTGCTGCCGCCTTATCTAATTGAGCTATCTCAGTTACATAACGTTTGGCGGTTTAAAATGCATTTTATTATGAAATGTGGCCTCAAAATTTATCATAAATATATCGTAACATGTATGGTAGAACCATACAACTAAATTAAAGACCAATCACATGGCGAACAGTTATCGTTCTGATAATGGTCAATCAATTGTTTAAATTATTTGGACTTATAAAAATTATCACGAAAATAAATTAGCTTTACATACAAACTATATGGCAAACAGGTATATCGTTCCATGAATTGTTGAACAATGGTTTGAATTGTTGGGACTTAGGAAAATTTTCGCTGAATTCAGGTATATCGTTCCATGAATTGTTGAACAATGGTTTGAATTGTTGGGACTTAGGAAAATTTTCGCTGAATTCAGGTATATCGTTCCATGAATTGTTGAACAATGGTTTGAATTGTTGGGACTTAGGAAAATTTTCGCTGAATTCAGGTATATCGTTCCATGAATTGTTAAAGTATTATTTGAATTATTCGGACTTAGGATTTTTTTTTTGCTGTAGTTCAATTGGCTCAATCATACAATACCTGTTTCAAATAATCCTAAGCGTTTGGCGAATTTTACTGTTTGAAATAATACCAAACATATGAGGAATAATTATATCGTACCATTAATTGTTGAGCAATTGTTTCAATTATTAGGACTTAGGAAATTTAGGAAATTTTCCGCTTAGATTTCTTTGACTAAATCATACCGAGTACCATAACTTTTATCATACCGGCTACATTACTATTATGTTCTAACAATAGCTGTTTCGAACCATCCTAATCGTATGACGAATAGATACCGTTCATTAAATTGTAGGAAAAAAAAATCAAACATTCGAATATGTCAAGAAAAGTGTAACAATTCGGGAAATAGTACCATTTTAATTTTGTTATATGGTCGTGACATTATATCAACAATATCACAAATGGTAACCATACCAGAAATAATTTTCTTATGATTTCGACAGTTTCACCTTTGGTATTTGATTATGTGGGATCTGATCATGGCAATTCAGGGTTAAATTATAGCGAAAAGTGATATTGAAGGTACTTTTAGAACTCTAAAAACAAACATTTTTATTTTTTGACATGTCAATTTGGACTTAAGGGTCAATAGTTACAGCCATTTTATGGTTAATAAGATGCAAATTTAAAACTAAAATATCTAAAAAGCCAAATTTTAAGCGCAAGGTTGCATTTGAAAAGGATCTCCTCTTTCAAATGAACCACAAAAGCTGAAAAAATCTCAGAGATGTTTTTTTTAACTAGAGATATTTTCATTTGATCAAATCTGATTTTCAAGGGAAAACTATATGGGACCACCCTAACGACATTCAAAAATGGTCCAAATATATGTTTTTTCATGCAATTTTGCCCACTGAACCTCAATCTGCCCTCAGAATTAAACCAAATTGTCAACAAATCGATTTTTTACTTTCATATTTTGGGTTGAAATGATAATTTTACACGGAAACCCAAATTATGTCCAAAAATCAATTTTTCGAAATCGACTTTCAAACTTAAAAATTATAAAATCTCATGGAAGTGACATGTTTTTTTCTTTCAGTGTATTTTTTACAAGCCCGTTAAATTTCCTACATGTTTGCCTTTGAACACTTTTTGATACAATACAACGGCTTCAAGCTACAGCTATATAGCAATTCCCCATGAAAACAGCATGATTCGAAAAAAAGTTCTCTGATCGGGCTCATTTTTTTTGTTTGGCCATTAGGGTAACCTACGCAGTTTTAGGGTGGTCCGAAAAATTGCCATTTTCGTCATTTTTTGCAAAAAAAAACACTTTTTTTGAAAAAATCTTATCTCCGCGCCATTCAATCCGATTTTAGCTATCTTAGACGCAAAAGAAAGGTGATTAGTTTGGCTATTTGGAAAAAATAGTAAGAAGTTTCAAAAATCTAGCTTAACATTTGAAAAGGTCGTATGAAAACTTAAAATGCTGTTTTGAAGGTCTCGGGACCATAGAGCCTATGTCTGAAAATATTTTTACCTGTTTTCTCGAAGTTATTTTTTCAATTTTCTTAGATACGATTTAAAAAAAAAATAAAAAATGGGAAAACGGGAAAAAATCGACTTTTTTCACTGAAACTGCGACAATTTGAAAATTTCAGCGTTCTTCTCAAATGTGATTTGTGATTCGAAACCGTAAAGAGATAAAACATAGGTGTCAAAGGATCTTTTGTGTAAAATAAGACGTCCGAGAGTACGTAAAATAAGCATTAGCATTAGCATTTTAGGACGCCGTACTATTTTCTTCGAAAATGATCATCGGCTTTATCATTTATTTTTAAATTTGTTTTCTCTTTATGTAGGAGTCAAAAATTAAATTAAAACGACCGATTTGAAAAGCATAATAAGTTAATATTCCGACTTTTTTGTTTAATGTGATTGATCAGTATATATAATATTTTAATATTTTAATATAATAACAATGGAAATTCCTCACTTAGTTTTCAGCATCGGCATCTGTGAAATTTGGCTAGCGTAAAATGCAACATTTGAGAAAATTTCTGTCTAGATATAACATTATTGTTAATTAAGATTCGGTTCAGTCTAAGACAGCCGGCTGTGGAAATACTGAATCACAGTTGAAACTTTTAAGGAAATTATTTTGGTTGGTCTCATTTCAATTTCAAAATTCGCGTAAAGTCAGGCTAATTTCTGACATTTGATACCCAACTGAATGAGTACCCAACTGAATTAATAAATTCATCCTTTTTGAATTTGAAACCACCTAGAAGGGTCATTTTATATTTATCACTAAATTAGGCCGTTGCAAATATTTTTTGAAGTTTATGTCCCTCGACTCTGACTTAAATCGAGGAAGGGGTAAAATAATAAAAAAGTTTAAAAATTGGATTTACGAGCAACGGTTTTAACATTTGAATGAAAAAGTGTTCAAAAATGCATAACACACCTGCCCACACGGAGGAAAAAGGGTTCCCAAAATCGTAAACACCCGGACATGAAATTGGGAATCACGAACAAAGTGTTCAAATTCCATGGTACGTTTTTGAAAATCGTTCCATGGCATTTGAACACTTTGTTCGAGGTTCCCAATTTCATGAATGGGTGTTCACGATTTTGGGAGCTCTTTTTTCATATTTGCAACGGGCAATATTTGTTTTTTTTTTGTAATATGTCAGGGTTATTTGTAGAGTGTAACAATGTTCTACAAATTTGTAGAACAGACAAAAACCAATATTTTGATATCTAAACATATGGGGTTTGTATGTTTTCTTCACGAGTTGTCAGAATATAACAAATAAAGTTTTTTCGAAAAAGTGATGATTTTAGCCATTTTCGACCGGTTTTTCGAATTGATAACCCCTTAAACTCAATTAAGTGCTTTCAAAAGTTTTTTTTTCGAAAATTTCAGCAAATACATTTCTAGAATCTGACATTTTTTTTCAAAAAAAAATTCTTTTCTTTTAGTTGATTTTCTTTTAATAAAAACTAAATAAATTTTAAATTATTTAATAACAAGTTCTACATTTTCCCAAAATTCATTGTATTGGGTGATTCTCCGCCAACTCAAACTAGCAAACCCCTTAGGCGTCATCCATAAATTATTTCACGCTCTAGGGTTGTGGAGGGGGAATCTGAGCATGTGTGACATTGCCTGTTATAAATATATCAAAAGCTTGACAAAGGGTTGGGAGGGGGGGGGGGGTAATTTTAGCTGATATTAGTGTGACGTACTTTATGGATGAAGCCTTATATTTATAAATCAAAATTTGTGTAATTGTCTGCTCTACAACTTTGTAGAAAATTGCTTCTCTCTAAAAAATAACCCTGCAAAATAAGAAAAAAACACTAAATTTTAATTTTTTTTCCAAATGAAATAATGACCTCAAATGTTCTGGGTAAATTTAGATTCGAAAAGTACATTAAATTTCCCTTAAAATGTAACAACATTTTGCATAGTTGCGTAACAGAAAATGCTGGAGTTTTTAAAGCTTTTTCTGTGTTTTTTCGATGAAAAATACGTTTTTTTAAAATTTTAACTACGCCATCAAATCGGGCGTCCAATTTTACATTAAAGTCCCTTTGATACCAAATTTCTATCTCATTACGCTTTCAGGCTGCAAATTATTGAAAAACACCTATTTTTTCGCATGTTCAAAAATGAAAGGAGTCGTACCGCCTCTCCGTCAAGCGATATCAAAAAACGGACCTCGGATTCGTGATCAGGAACAAAAGTTAACCCTTAGGACAAAGTTTCACGCAAACCTAAGAGGGTTCGGGGCAACTACTGTGTAAGTTGGCGGAGAATCACCTGATACAGGGATGCCAGATAGTTTTTTAAAATATCTGTAAAAAAGTCTGTGTATGTCTGTGCACTTGTCTAAAATTCAAATATATCAATTTACAGTCATTGAAATCCATCAGAAATTGCGTTTTTAAGCATTTGAGAACTAACTTAATGAGTTTCGGTTTAAATTTTTACAAATTATTAATTTAATGAAGTTTTTTAAAAGTCTGTGTACCTCAAAAAATGTCTGACACAAGCCCAAATGTCTGTGAAACACAGACAAATCTGTGCATCTGGCATCCTTGACCTGATAATAAGTTCAAAATTGGCACAAATTTAATTTTAATCTGATAATTACATAAAAGTATAATGTCGCGTGGGTGTGCGGGTGTGAAGATGCGGCTGGCTCAGGCTGTCCCGATGACAATTGAGCCAGTCAGATTTGCGATTCCTTTCCGTAGGGTCGAAAGAATTTTCGTGTCCGCCGTCGGTGTTTATTTCATTTTTTTTCGCGTGGGTGTGCGGGTGTGAAGATGCGGCTGGCTCAGGCTGTCCCGATGACAGTTGAGCCAGTGTGCAACAACAACAAAGCCTTATCATACCATTTCAGCTCGATACACATCGAAACTCGTCGTTCGCACCGTTAATCAGTACCTAACTAAACATCAATCATTTAAAACTCGTAAAATAATCCCAAGTTAAAAGTTACTGTTTAATCCTTCATTCTTTAATTACAAATGATTTTGGTTCTATCTTTCCACAGCCGGCTGTCTGAGACTAAACCATTTCATTTAAAATTTAACAACCGATAAACGGGAAATTTCTCATCCGCAGCATCCGATTGCTTGCCTTGAGAATAATATATAATACCTTTCAACAAACACTATGATTTTGGGTCGCATCATCATCTTCTATGATGAATCCTGACCAAATACCAAATTTACAGGTTCCTGGCGCTTGTGGGGTGTAAGCACAGAGTAAATCAGCTGCCCTAGTAGCAACCTGCGCTAACTAACATTCCCGTCCCTTAAAATCGAGATCTACAAACTGACATGGCGGGCGCGGTTGGTGGCCAATGACTGTTACCTATTCGCAACTGATCTAGCTTTAGCAATCATGGTGTTTTATCTTTTCAGCGCATTCATACATGCTGTTGATAAGGGAAACACCACTAGATCGTCGAAGCCTGTAATCAGTAGTGCTGAAAGGATATTACGGTTCTGTTCAGCAACGGAGGGGCAACCATGGGTGATCTCTCATGCTCATGCTCATGCTAATTACATAAAAGTATAAATTTTGTTTATGGCACTAAAAATAATTTTACAGGATGATTTTTCATTCGCATTTTTTATTTTGCAAACAAATATTCAACCTGTCAATGTCATTCCGACAATCAATTTCGTACCATCCTTTACTCTAGCGCCAATGCGTTCCTTTTTTTAAGCGTTAATCCTAATCATAACCTAAACTTTTCCGAAGACATAAAATTGATTAGAAAATCCGTCTCAAGATACAGATTTCTGAATTTTCGCGACCAGCAAGCATAATTGTATTGACAAAGAATTGCAAGTTTTATTCAAATATAAAAAAAAAACACGAAGAACACCTCGTTTGCGAAAACGTTGAGAATTACTGAACTGACGTGTCCCGGGGTATCATGAATCATTTTCACTGAAATCTGGGCGGTTGCTATGGGTTGGAAATATGTAAAGTTGATATACTTAGTCAATCATCCTAAAAAAATGGTAATAATAATATTATATTTTGTTATAACAAATGCATTTTTTTTTTACTTTTCCAAAGTATTTTTATTTTCTCACACCAAAAGGTCCACCCTTACCCAACGAGACGATGGCTCCGCGCTACACATTGTAAAACGTATCGAAAATTGATAACTGCTCTGGGAATTGGCCAAGCTTGTTGCAGACTCTTCAGCTTGGGTCTCCGGGAGATAAATGTTGGTGCACTTTATGGCCAGTAATATAAACACTGACGGTTTGGTGGGGGGCTAATCTACACCTGGGGAGAACGCGCCCCGCCGCACAATTGTCCACCGTTGTTATCAGACGCTTATCTAATGCGGAATGGGTTTTATTGCTCGCTTTCCTTCCTCGGCAGCCACCTCGAGAACCTGGTTGTATTAATTAGTCTTACCTTCCGAGATGGACTACCCAGCTGGGGATTTTTGTTGCATAATTTTGACAAAGGATTTGGAACTATTAATGAGCGCTTTAAGTTACAAAAGTTCCAGTTCATCATTGGACTGTAAAAGCTTTTTATCATTAAATTAAAAATTTGAACTTGTTGATCAACCAAATTTCTACATGTTTTCAAATTATAAAAATATGTGGATCTGACAACTCTATCGACAATAAGAACACTAAAATTCTTCGGTGAGCCGAATCTGTCTACCAGAGATTTTACAATGAAATTATCTAGTTTGAATAATGGGTTGTTTATAGTAATTTCTTCATATAGCTTCGCTTGTGCAGCATTGAAATTGTTAAATTGTTTTTTTTTACAAGGAAATAGGGCAAAGCATACCAAAAGTAATAGCAAATTCCACCCAAATAGTTCCAAACTTTGAACACTCAAACCAAAGTTTCACCATTTACGATCGAAACAGCCAATCTACCCCAAGGCACAAAGTTTCATTAACACATCATATAACCGTAATAACTTCGCATTCTTATCCCAAAGTCTTGAATAGCCCTGGCCAATTCGTAGCACTTGGCCGAGGCAAATGAATCTGTGCTGCTGCGCGCGTAAAATCTCTTCTCACCCCCGGTCCCAATATCGTCCTCCGCAGCAGAATCCTCCGTGAAGGAGAGCCGGCAACATGTTGCTAATCCGGCCCATATTACCTGGCGGGACTGGAACGACGGCCAACACACACTGACTGCTAGGCCCGGGCTATGCAAGTAAGGCCTTTGATCCTGGCCTGGCGTGATTGGCCATGGCTAACCGCTTTTCTCCAGCACCGTGGTTCTTTGGTTCCTGGTGCGTTCTAGCGAGATGACGTTTTTATTAGGGGAGATTGGAGATTCTTGGGAAAATGCAAATTTTGTCTTGATTGAATCAGCTGAGGAAAATCTCTAGAATATAATCTTGGAGGGGAAAACACTTTCACCCCAACAGCTACTAGCCGCTTTACAGCCATCGCAAAGTCCCCGTCCAAATCGCCAGCGAAAACTTTTATCATAAAAATTCTTTTCGCGCTCACTAATCTCACACATTTTCCTCATTGCACAAACTCATCTCGGCGAGTGAAACTGTGCAAAATCCCGTGGACGATATTGAAAGTGCAAAAATTCCTTCCACTCTTGCTCACTTTCGGTGTCCGCTGCAGCCTCAAGTTCCTAGTGTTCCTCTGACTATAGTCGAAGGAAAGTCCCTGGTTCAATCAACTCAACGCGCTGTGATTCATGATCCGCGTCAAATTTATTTTTTCACGCCCCGCGGAAGATTCTGCTTTCACGGTAAGGGGCCAACCACGAACCACGTGATTATACAGAAAAAAAAATCAATGATCAACGTGAACTATCAAACGATTCTCGATCACGGGAATAAACTGCTACTCCAAGTGCCCACGTGGTTTGTGAATGACCCCTCAAACTGCAAGCCAAATCTCGCTTGGGAGGGCAAGTTCTTGAAGGCCATAGTGCAAATTTATGATGCAAGAACGCATCCGCTCAACGTTCACTTTCTTTGGAAGTTGGGTTTATTTCTTTCTTGAATGACGGTTGTTAAGCAGAATCTTATCTGGAGGGTCGTAAAATTGGCACACTCACTCATCAAAGCTTCACCAATTGGTTCAAGTCTAAGAGAAAAAGCTAATGGAGGTTCGAAGCTGTCGGATATTTTCTCAATAAAACTGCATTTTTTTTAATATCTGCTTATTTTAAGCATTGGTCCTCTAAACAAATGTAAACATTGAGTGTATCCCGCTTACTCCGATGGATATTGACATAAGGTGTGAAGGGGATACCAGAGAGATACTCTCAATGTTTACATTGGTTTATAGGACCTAATTAAAAATGTCAAGAAATAAACATGAAATTTTTGTCATATGTTTTGTGTTCAAAGTACAGAATCTTTGAAAATAATTTGTAGATAATTTAAAAAAAAAGCAAATTCTTTACCTTTCTTTTGTAAGAAAGGCACAACATAAATGTTTGAAGAAATCTGCCCTTAGATTTAATTTTAACCCTTGCCTCTAGACGGGATTCAATCTAAAAGTTTTGTCAAAAATCATCTTTTCAATAAACTTTTGAGCTTTAACATTAAAATAAATAAAAATATAATACTGGTTTGGGGATTTGTTTTGTGTGACTTTGCAAATATTTGGAAAACTTGTATTTTTTTATTGGATAACATTGGCCGCCATTTTCGTCACACTAAGCTTTTTGACCTATTCTTGTCCCGGATCACATTTTATTGCATTTTGTTGCAGTTCCAATGCACGGATGCCTCAAACGGTGATGAGATAGAAATTTGGTGTCAAACGGACTTTCATGTAAAATTAGACGCCCGATTTGATGGCGTACTCAGAATTCCGAAAAAACGTATTTTTCATCGAAAAAAACACTAAAAAAGTTTTAAAAATTCCCCATTTTCCGTTACTCGACTGTAAAAAATTTTGGAACATGTCATTTTATGGGAAATTTAATGTACTTTTCGAATCTACATTGACCCAGAAGAGTCATTTTTTCATTTAGAACAAAATTTTTCATTTTAAAATTTCGTGTTTTTTCTAACTTTGCAGGGTAATTTTTAAGAGTATAGCAATGTTCTACAAAGTTGTAGAATAGACAATTACAAAAATTTTGATATATAGACATAAGGGGTTTGCTTACAAACGTTATCGTGATTTTACGAAAAAAAGTTTTGAAAAAGTTGGTCGTCATTGATTCTGGCCGTTCATGGTCACCCGCGACAGACACGGACGACGAAACAAAGAGAAACGCAAAAAGTAACTTTTTCAAAACTTTTTTTTCGTAAAATCGCGATAACTCGTGATGTTTATAAGCAAACCCCTTATGTCTATATATCAAAATTTTTGTAATTGTCTGCTCTACAACTTTATAGAACATTGTTACACTCTAAAAAATTACCCTGCAAAGTTAGAAAAAACACGACATTTTAAAATGAAAAATTTTGTTCTAAATGAAAAAATGACCCTTCTGGGTCAATGTAGATTCGAAAAGAACATTAAATTTCCCATAAAATGACATGTTCCAAAAATTTTTACAGTCGAGTAACGGAAAATGGGAGAATTTTTAAAACGTTTTTAGTGTTTTTTTTTCGATGAAAAATACGTTTTTTCGGAATTCTGAGTACGCCATCAAATCGGCCGTCTAATTTTACATAAAAGTCTCTTTGACACCAAATTTCTATCTCATCACCGTTTCAGGCTGCAAATTATTGAAAAACACCTCTTTTTTCGCATGTTCAAAAATGGAAGGAGTCGTACCGCTCCTCCGTCACGAGATATCAAAAAACAGACCTCGGATTCGTGATCAGAGACAAAAGTTACCCCTAAGGACAAAGTTTCACGCAAATCGAAGAGGGGTCGGGGCAATTTTTCCCGATTTCGTGTGAGTTGGTAGAAAATTACCCAATTAATTTTGCGTTAAAATGATGTCTCAAAGCAAATGCTTTCTTTGAAAATCGAAAATTTCGAACTAGACTTGAAAAAATATTGATTTATGTTTTTAAGGAATGACTCAAGATATCACAATTTGGTATTATTTCGATATTTCAGTATTTTATCAATTTCTTCTGAAACTAAGGGAAAATTTTGACTTATTTTGACAAGGTCATTAATTTTGCACTAAAATACTTGAAAACCAAAAATGTTAAAAATGATTTTTAATTTTTTTTATAAACCTACTAAGAATTTTTTAAAGCGTTGAAATGTCCCTTAAGCGGGATAATTAAAAACTTTGATTAACGAGTCAATTGACAGTATTATTCAAATTTTGGTAACTTGAATCCAGTTTCATTTTAATAACATTTATTTTTCATTTTTTTTTGTTTTTCAGAAGCTTCAACACTTCAAGAATAATCCGTTCATCAATGATAAATGTATTCGATGTGGCTAAGAATATCACTAAGAACAACATCTAATCATCAGGTGAGCAGATTTTGCTGGTGCATATGGAGCATTGTGAAATAAAAATAATAAAACCATGGCAATACCAAGTGTTGGTATTCAAGCAGTGGGCGGAAACCCACCTCTAATCCCATTAAATTGAAGCCGCTGTTTTTTTATTCTGAAAAATAGTTTTTCTTATGTAAAAAAATCTCAGGAATCGATTGCCGCATAGCAAACCCACCGGAAATGACGGGAAAGGGTCCATTTTGCCCCATTTGTCCTAAAAATAGGAATTTTCTTGATTTTTACTCTACAAGTTAACCATATTGACATTTATAGGATATCTATATACATATTTTGACGTAAAATTAGCAGGAGAATCGAATGGTGACATTGTTGAACCATTTGGAGTAACCCATTTTGCCCTATGGGCCCTTTTTGGCGAATTAAGTAGTTTTACTCCTTTTTATAGCATTTATCGTAGGAATTTCGTAAAATTATTTCTACTATGCGTGTAAAATCGGCAGAAGAATCAAATAATGCTTATTTAGGATTATTCATATTAACCCGTTTTACCCCATGGGCCATTTTTTCTAATTTTCCCTAATTAAATTTATTTATAAGTGTTTTGCGTATAAGTTTCATAAACTAATCACTGTTATTTGTACAAAATGATCATGAGAACTGAAAGACATTGTTTTGGAATTATTTGAAACTTCCTATTTTACCCCATGCCCCCTTTTCAAAATATCTCATATAATTTGAATTGTTTTTCGAACAATTTGCAAAATATGGTGAAAGATTAATTACTTTGTAACGCTTAAGATGACCAAGTGAATTAAATATTTATATTTTGGAATTGTTTGAAATAGCCCATTTTACCCTAATAGTCCTCTCATCATGCATAGGCAATTTAGTTCTCTTTAGAAGCTATTTGCGTACAATACTTATTGAATAATGACAATTATCTGTGTTTTATGGACAGAAGAATTGAACAAAGGAATTTTGAGATTACTTTGAACTGTAAATGATCAGTGCATCCTGCTCGTTCCCAATGTAAACATCAACAGCCTGACCAGAATGAACAGTTTGTAACTGTTTGATCTTGCTGAAAAATTAATAAGGCCTTCGCATTTTTTTTTAATTGTATGTCCCTCGACATTTGAATGAAAAAAGTGTTTAAAATGCATTTTATACCTGCCCTGTTGTTTTGCAATCATAGTTTTGACGATTTTTGTTGGTCCGAGAAAAAAATTGCGATACTGGTCTTCTAAATGTAAAAAAAATCTAATTTTTTTTTAATCGATACCAAACATGATGAATATGATGTAAACTGCAGGAAAGTCGAATAGATTTTCAGTAAAATTTTGAAGTTTTTCGAAATAAATAATTCATGGATTTTATAATGATAACGATAATGTCAATGTTAAATATATAATATGTTTAGAAATGAAAACATTTTTTAAATTCTCTTTCATCTCCATATAAGTCATCACCACCACCTGAATCAAATCAGGCCTACAGTCTGATTAGGGAGAATAGATTTTACAGCGTATAATTTGAAATTAGAGAACTTATTTTGATGTTAAGTTTCTGTCTTATCCGAAAGCAATAGTGAAATACTCACCTTTTAATGTATTTAAAATTACAAAGAAAATATTTTAAAGAAGGCAATTCAGATCAGAACACTAAAATTTTAAGAATTTTCTTCAATAAGCCAAATTAATATGCCCAATTAAAAATTATTTGCAAAAAAAGTTTATGAGAGATTTGCTTTGTCATGTTTGACCTCTCCTCACTTTCGCAAATAAGAAAAGTCCACCAGCAAAAATTATTCCATATCTGGTATAAATTTTCAGCCCAAAATTTCCCAACTTAATTAATTTTAAATATATTATTATTTTTTTAATATTGGTTTCTCAAGCAGTCATATCCGTATACCGGATTATAAAAGGCATTATTTTCTTGTGCTTCAAAAAAAATAATTCATAAATATTTCCTTCTAAGACAACTGAAATAATTAAATGCAAAATAATAAGAAACAATTACTGACAAGTTTCTGGAAATCAGTATTTGATTAATTCTTGTATTCCTGCATTATTATTTAAAAGCAGATGAGCAGATAATATGTTTATCAGCATTTTATTTATTCACTTAATATTAAACGAAATTATTTTCAAACATAATTAAACAATTTCCGGCTTGTTGTTACATGTTAACTTTGCCAATGATTCTCGTTCATCTCAGAGAGCCATTTTGCATCATAAATTTGTCCATATAAATCTTCATAGCTGTTTGAAGTAACATTTACAAAAAAAAATTCTTGATACTTCGGCAAAGTTGCAGGTAAAGATGAGAAGACATTAGAAAACAATAGTTTTGTTATGACTAAATAATAGTAACGAACAGTTGCAACACTTTCAAATAATTTATATGGAAATGAACTAATGAATAAAGATTAACGTATAAAAATGATAGAAACCTGAAAAATAATACAACAAAATTATGTATTGGAATTTGTCAACAAGAAGAAAGAATGGAAATGATAATTAGAAAAGAAAGCAAAAACAATTGTTTTAAATACAAAAAAAAAATTTATTGGTTGTTTAAAAAAAAAGAATATGCTTTTAAAGTTATTTACTCGAAATGTGTTATTTTTTAAGCGTTTATTGTAAAAATTTCTTTATAAATTTATTTTTATAAATTTAAGTGAAAAAAATAAAATAATTATTAAGCCTGATATTTGATCCTTTTTATGAAGCAATTTTATCAGAATCAAAACTCTGTTCCGCAAGGTACCATAGTAGAAATGTTAAACATAATATAATTCTTCCAAAATATAAAAAAGAAGAACAAATCATATTAAAAATTGAATCTTGCTAACAATTTTGAATATATATATGTCTATATTCCAAAAAAAACGAGGAAAAAAATATAACTTAAAAAGAAATTTATGTTTAAGAATAAACATAAAATATTTTATTTTGAAAAAATAGTGTGAAATCTTTTGCGAACAATTTTAAGTATATTTCATCAATTCAAATAGTTATTTCACTATAACATTTAAGTTGACTTTAATTTAATTTAAAGTCAAAAATCTAATTATTTCTTTATTTCGATTGATTGTTTTGTAAATTCAAACAGCTTGATTATTTGATTCTAAAACCTCATACATATTTTCGATATTGACACATAGAGTATACCTGTACAAGGATTTGCTAATTCTTGGAAAATCCATCAATTAGTAACATGATTTATGTTGAAAAGAAAGTCCTATAATTTATCAATCATTTCTTCGAAAAAAATAAAAGAATTTAAATAAAACCTTTAAAAATAACATTGCATTATCTATTTATATGGTTAAATTATGTTTTTCTCAGTTTGAAATAATTAAATTTCACTGAAAATCTTTTGTATTTACACCTTAGTTTTTCGATGAAATTAAGGTTCTATTAATTCAAAAAAACCAAATATATTTTTTATTCACTTAAAATTTTATTGATTGAATTGCTGTGATCGCTATAATACATATATTTTTAAAGATTGATAAAAAGATCGCTTGAGTTGATCCACTAAGGTTATGAAGATCAATTAATCAAGTTTTCATTCCATCACATCTTAATATTATGTTTAAAAGAAGTTAATGAATTAACATTTTTGTATTTATTATTTTTCAACAAGATCAATCAGTTACAAACTGTTTATTCTGGACAGGCTGTAGATGTTTACATTGGGAACGAGCAGGATGCACTGATCATTTACAGTTCAAAGTAATCTCAAAATTCCTTTGTTCAATTCTTCTGTCCATAAAACACAGATAATTGTCATTATTCAATAAGTATTGTACGCAAATAGCTTCTAAAGAGAACTAAATTGCCTATGCATGATGAGAGGACTATTAGGGTAAAATGGGCTATTTCAAACAATTCCAAAATATAAATATTTAATTCACTTGGTCATCTTACGCGTTACAAAGTAATTAATCTTTCACCATATTTTGCAAATTGTTCGAAAAACAATTCAAATTATATGAGATATTTTGAAAAGGGGGCATGGGGTAAAATAGGAAGTTTCAAATAATTCCAAAACAATGTCTTTCAGTTCTCATGATCATTTTGTACAAATAACAGTGATTAGTTTATGAAACTTATACGCAAAACACTTATAAACAAATTTAATTAGGGAAAATTGGAAAAAATGGCCCATGGGGTAAAACGGGTTATTATGAATAATCCTAAATAAGCATTATTTGATTCTTCTGCCGATTTTGCACGCATAGTAGAAATAATTTTACGAAATTCCTACGATAAATGCTATAAAAAGGAGTAAAACTACTTAATTCGCCAAAAAGGGCCCATAGGGCAAAATGGGTTACTCCAAATGGTTCAACAATGTCACCATTCGATTCTCCTGCTAATTTTATGTCAAAATATGTATATAGATATCCTATAAATGTCAATATGGTTAACTTGTAGAGTGAAAATCAAGAAAATTCCTATTTTTAGGACAAATGGGGCAAAATGGACCCTTTCCCGTCATTTCCGGTGGGTTTGCTATGCGGCAATCGATTCCTGAGATTTTTTTACATAAGAAAAACTATTTTTCAGAAGAAAAAAACAGCGGCTTCAATTTAATGGGATTAGAGGTGGGTTTCCGCCCACTGCTTGAATACCAACACTTGGTATTGCCATGGTTTTATTATTTTTATTTCACAATGCTCCATATGCACCAGCAAAATCTGCTCACCTGATGATTAGATGTTGTTCTTAGTGATATTCTTAGCCACATCGAATACATTTATCATTGATGAACGGATTATTCTTGAAGTGTTGAAGCTTCTGCAATGTTCCAAAATTCAGAATAGCTCAACTTGGTATTGAAATGGTTTTATTTTGTGGTATTATTTTACCCTTGGAATGACATGGTTTGGTACGGTTGTGGTCTTACACATAAAAGATTTTGGTATGATTTTATGGTATTTTACCATCAGGGCACATTTTGGTTTCTGTTATTTGCCCAATAGTACCAAAATTTGGTATTCCTGCTCGGGCCAGTGACCCTACCGAGATAGGACCCAGAGAGACGACCTAAACTGAGCTAACGACCTAACCTCTAGGTCAGACCAGCGTGGTCAGACAAATCACGTTTCGAAAAATGCCACCGGGAGATCGAACCCAGTCCAACTGGGGTGAAAGGCAATCACGTTTACCACTACCCCACGGATCCCGGAAGATGTTATTTGCCTCAATTTAGACTGAAACAGCGATTTTTCTAATGGTTTGAAATTTCTGTAGCATTAGTTTATCAGCAATATCTGAGATTTCATTAAAGAACGAAAAATTTGGGTCATCTAAAATAAAAATCGGCCACTAGTCATTATTATTACTTGTGGCAGCTGTTCATAATTTATCCACTATACTGGCAAAGTTTCATTCATTTGTATCGGTACCCTCTGTAAGGGGATGGGTTTTTTTCTGAGAATGAATTGTGTTAGATTAGTCTAGCCACACACCAGGAGGCAGTGAACCGTGTTATGATAATTATATCATTTTTAATTAAGTTTTCCAAACAACCTGGTGGACTTGAGAATAAAGGTGAACCGAATTTGAAACATATGCCAAAGTTGGGATGGTAAATTTTTTGATGATAGGGTTTCTAAAAATTTATTCACCTTTTGAAGTCGACTTTAACTGTTTATTTTGATTATTTTTAGTAACATTTTACTTCATCTTACTATAGTATTGTTTTTTTTTTTTTCAGAAATTCAAACAAGAAGATAATCACCAATATCCATCCTACTTTGATGCCATAATTCACAGGTTTGTATCGGTGACCACGGGCAAAAAACTGGTTTCAGTAGAACAAGGAAGTTAACCAACACTCAAACACACACACACACACACACCCAGGGTGATATCGTTATAATCTAATTTGGCTGCTCTTCTGTTGAATTCGGGTGCCTTTTTTTGGCTCTGCGCTCGAGTCCGAAATCAACGAGCTATCCGCCCCGAAATCTCCAGGCTAAAAGGTGCATCCCCGCCTGTACCTGCCCAACCAGTCCCTCGAACCCAGGGACGGTGGCAGCGGAACGACGACCGGCAGGAGGGCCCAGATTAAAGCGATAGTGCCGCGTGCACGACGACCTGCCGGACGAACAGGTAACAGAATCAGAGACAACGGTTTGATTTTTTTTTGCGCATGATATCTCTGTTGGTGCTGCTGTTTTTATTGAGGAAAAGTCCTGAATTTATTGAAAAAAATTAGAAAATTTCTTGGAAAATCTAGGAAATTGAGCAAAATTTTACCAAAAATTAAAAATCTTTGTTAAATAAGCTCATCCACTACTGAAAGGTGAACACTCCACTCCACCAGCCGACTCTTCATTTTCTGGAGCACTTTTACCTTCCTGCATGGAGGGAAAGAGCGACCCTCGTTTTGGACGTCCGGAATCGCGTGGCCAGATTGGTCGGGCAAGGCTGGTGTTAAAAAAATAATAAATAACTAATCTTGTGAGGAACCAATAACCATAAATCCAAGTTATAAAGGTGTACACACGCACAGGGGAAGAACCCTCCTTGGTTCGAGAAAAACACCAGAAAAAAAAACGCTGGGATCAAACGTGGCTTGGTGTTTTTCCGGCAGGTAGATCAACCCCACCTCCCCCTCCCCCCCCCCCTAATTTTGGACGCAAAACAGACCAGCAGGGTAATGAATCTGGACCTGTCTCGTCGGTTGGTCGTTGGGTTTGGTTGGCTGGCCCAGCCAGCAAGATATAAAGCTAATCCATTAAACACAACCTGAAATATACGGGTGTAAATCCAAACGGCTCATTGTCCGGAAGCTGGACGGATTACCACCGAAGGGGCGCGGCTTGAGCTTGATGCCGGTTTTAGCACTTGTTTTTTTTTCGATGCAAAATGTTTTAGCAGAGGGTTTTGAGGTTAGATTTGGGGATGTATAATTGGTAGTTTGGATTGCAAATCAGAATGAAAATAAACACTTTTTTTAAATACCTTTTTATATTCAACTGTTTATAACGTGATTTATGTTTCTCAGTTCTTGACGAGATTGAGAGTGGGTAAAAAACCTAATAAAGGAATTTGAAATGAATAATCCAGGTTTGCAGTTGTCTTCTTCCCATTTAATTAATTATTTCGCTTCATTCATCAAATAACACGATACAGGAAGTATTTATTCATGCACCAAGTTGCAAAAAGATGATGATTTTCAGCAAGCGTCATACATTTATCCAACGGGATTTACCAAGTTGGATGAATACGACGAGTGTGGAAAAAATCAAGCAATTCTGAAAAACAAATCACCGTTCAAACCAAAAAGTATTAAAACAAGAAAAGTATTATTTATCAATATTAGTGCGAAAAAATCATCTTTTTGCAAATCCGTCGTGAAACTACTTACTTTTCCTGTCATTCTTGAACGACGAAATAGCCTACTTTTCTGTACCAAAAATAACAGAATCGAATAGCAACACTTTTCAAAATAAATGCTGAAAAGTTCTACTTTTCAGCACTCAAATGGGTGCTGAAAAGTTGAACTTTTCAGCACTTGTTTCGAAAAGCAACACTTTTCAACATTTTTTTTTTATTTAAACGATTTATTGACAAAATACATGAAAATTTGACATAAAATTTCACTCAGTGTGTGTTTTTTGGAATTGCAAAAAATGTTGTATGGAACTCGTTGCAAAACTTGATTTTTTCAGCACTCTTCATATTTATCCAACTCGGTGAACCTCGTTGGATAAATGTACGACTCGTGCTGAAAAAATCCTCTTTTTGCAACTTGTTGCATAAACTACTATTATAGTACAAATTCAAGTATTACTTTTAGATTCTGATATTTTTGGTGAAATAAAGTAGGCCAGTAAAGAAGTAAAAATTTCACAATAAAGTTGAAAAAAAAATGTTAAATCATATTTGCTTGTTTGTCGTCTGATGTACCGTCAGTGGAACTGACATTGACCGTGGGGGTTAGATTGGGTCAAAGAAATTTTTGTAGGCTTTTGAAACTTCACAATTTCTTATCAATGAAACATAATTCTGTTTGCAGGGCTGTGTTGGGGACATCTTAAAAAAAAAACTGCAAAAATTGTTGAGATAACAACCACTGCCCCCTCTTTTTGCTGCGCTACTGCGCCAGACCTGAGTGACGTGCTCCTCTAGCTGTCACTGTCTGTTTATAATAATAAAAGTCTTTTTCAACCGCTTTGACTGTACGCACGCGTTTTGTCGTTCCTCCTGTAAGCCATCCGAAACCTCTTGAGGTTATGGGCCCAGGTCGTTTCAAGTCCGGGTATTTTTCGCAAGTTAAGTTTTCGCGATGTCGGAGGGAGCAGTTGTCCGTGAAGATCGGTACCATGTCGCGTTGTTCGACGGTACAAATTACGCGTCCTGGAAGCTGAGAGTTCGGGTACTCCTGGAGGAGTATGAACTCTGGGACTGCGTGGAGCGTAACGTGGGCGAGATTCCGGAGATCGTCGTGAAGCCGGAAGATCCCCCGGCGGCCCAGACGACGAAGCAGAATCGACGGGAGCTGGAACTTAAGCGGCGGCGGAAGTGCAGGCGACTCCTGATCGAGCGGATCCACGACTCGCACCTGGAATATGTGCACGACAAGGTATCGCCGAAGCAAATCTGGTGCACGCTGCAGGATGTGTTCCAGCGGAAGAGCATCGCCACTCGCATGCACCTGAAACGCCAGATTGTTGGCATGCGGTTCGAAAGTGGACGGCTGGCGGATCATTTTCTGCGTTTCGACCGGCTGGTCCGGGAGTTCCGTGGAACAGGTGCTGTGATGGAGGAGCTGGATGCAGTTTGCCATCTACTGCTGAGCTTAGGGACGGCGTTTCCGGCGGTTGTGACCTCCATCGAAACCATGGCGGAGGATAACCTCACAATGGAGTTCGTGAAATGCCGGCTGCTGGACGAGGAAACAAAGCAACAAGGCATGGGCGAACGAGAGAGCGAGATGGCTGCATTTTACGGCGCGAAACAGCAGAAGAAGTTGCGCTGTTTTTCGTGCAAGAAGGAAGGCCACAAAAGTGTCGACTGCCCAGCGAAGAAGAAACAACACAGTGAGAGTGCGAATGTTGCTGGCTCGAGCGAGCGCAACAGTGTTTGTTTTGTTGGTGTGCGCGGTGCTGAGCCGCAGAAAAAGCAGCGGCAAGTGAAGTGGTTCCTGGACTCGGGAGCGTCCGATCACCTGGCGCGGGATAAACAGCTGTTTACGGACCTGCGCCGACTGTCGGAGCCGATCGAGATCGCCGTGGCCAAGAATGGCCAGTCTGTGGTTGCGGAGTACTGTGGCACAGTGAAGATGACGGCTGCTGTGAATGGCCGATCGATTGAGTGCACAGTGAAGAACGTTTTGTTTACACCGCACCTGCGGCACAATTTGCTATCTGTTGTGCGGATCGAAAAGGCCGGAATGCGAGTTGTTTTTGACAGCGGAAAAGCTCAGATTTACCGTGGAAACGAGCTGATCGTGTGTGGTGCTCGTCGGAACAGTCTGTACGAAATGGATTTTCGTACTGTCGATCGTGAAAAGTTGTTGTGTGATCGTGCACAAACAGAGCATAATTTGATTGCTTTCGCTGAATGTTACATGGTGTCAACCCCGAAGCAGATCGTTGGCAGAAAGTGCAAGAAAACGATCGTTTGCGACACGTGCAGTGCAGGTAAACAAACACCGTGTGGAACTTGGGTTGTACCCAGTCGGAAAGATGTCGGGTACGAAGCCGGTGAACGGGTTGAAATCGGGCTGGAAAGAAAGCAGCAGAATTTGGTGCGTCCGATTGCTGCCGATGCTGATGAACCTGGTGGTGATCCCGCTGAAGAAGAATTTGGCCGTTGGGACGAAGAACCCGAAACTGAGCCGAATGATCGAGAAGAAGAAGAATCCGGAACAGCTGGTGCGGATGCAGAACCGGGCCGTGGACGCGGATTCGCCTTGTTTGCTACGAGTTACATCGACAACATCACGCAAACGATTGCTGAGAGGACGAAACCGGATGAGGTGATTGATTCGTTGGGGTGCAATAAAAATTGTTCTTTGACGATGCTCCCAATTGCTCGCACACCGGTCACCTGCAAGTGGAGTCGTTGGAAGCAAGGTGACAGAGTTGTGGCCGACAAGTACGAGGCGAACCAGAACGTTCCGGCTGGTGTTTTCGTTGGATCATCAAGAAGAAGAAGAACGTGCAGCCAGATGGACTTCAGCAGGGGAACGCCCCTAGGTGTTGGCTGCGTCGATTGCTGTGTGAGAGTGTAGACGGGATGCTTCGGATTGTTCGGAGAGTTGGGACTACTGTTTTGTAGTTGAGATGGTGCTGTGGTTGAGCAGGGGTGTTGAGATAACAACCACTGCCCCCTCTTTTTGCTGCGCTACTGCGCCAGACCTGAGTGACGTGCTCCTCTAGCTGTCACTGTCTGTTTATAATAATAAAAGTCTTTTTCAACCGCTTTGACTGTACGCACGCGTTTTGTCGTTCCTCCTGTAAGCCATCCGAAACCTCTTGAAAAATTACCTCTGAGCATTTCTGTACGTTTACACAATTCGATTTTACATTCTATTTTTAGATTCACATAAAACTTTGTCCAACAAATCCTTAGATCCAAATAACCATTTTGCATCATTTTTTTGACTGTATGACAATAGGTCGAAAGACATAAGGTCAAATGGATATAACGTCAAAAGGACAAAAGGTCGAATTAAAAAAAAAAACATTTTACAAAACAAAGCTTTTAATGTGAGCCTAAGTACACAAATATTGAAAAGCAGTTATGGAAAGGTGAATTGAACGTTTTTTAATTTCATCTCTATATATTTAAAAAAAATTGAGGTCTGGCGGGTAAGATGGGGTTGTTCTTTTAAAATATAAATAAATACGATCGATTTTTTGTATAAATACAGCTTTGTTTTTGAAGTCAGATCTTTCTTAGGATCTATTGTGACCATGAAAGAGAGATTTATAAAGGATAAAAAACTTGCAACAATATTTAAGATACAAAACTTTTTCGGAACTTTTATTTGAAAGAATGGAAAAGTCTCCGAAATATTCCAACAACTTTTATAAATAAAATAAAAACCTACTAAATATTCTTGAAGTAGTATTTTAAAATATACCGCTAATATTTGAAAGTAATATTAATGTTTGAAAGAATGGAATTACTCACAAAAATATTACGACAAAACAAAAAAGGTTGTCTTTAAAAATTAAAACATGCAATCAAAATATTTTATAAGTCGAACATTTTTTTTAAGAACTCATGTTTGAAACAATGGAAAAACTCACAAAAATATTTTGACAATTGAGAATAGGTGGTTTTAAAATAAAAATTAATTTCTAAAATATTTTGGAAGTGAAAAGTCAATTTTTCAAAGAACTGCTCATATTTTAAAGTATGGAAAAACTCACAAAAGTATTACGACAAGCAAGAAAAGGTAGTTTTTCAAAAAAAAAAAATAAAAACTTTAAAAAAATTTGTCGATTTTTTTTTGAAGAACTGCTCATGTTTGAAAGAATGAAAATCTTCTCAAAAAATAGTTTGGAAGTTATTCTGTTTATTTAGAAAAAAAAAATCATTACCAAATGGATGGATAAATCAAGGATAAACTTACAGAAAAAATATCAAATTTGCTTGTAAGAATTTTTTAAAAGAATTTTTAAGAAGTTTTCAATTATATAGCAAATGCATTTGGACAGAGCTTAAACCGAAAAAAAGTTCTCCAATCGGGCTCAAAACTTTGCTTGCGGTTCCTTGGCCAAAATAATTAGACCCGTATTTTTTTGTTTGGCCATTACGGTAACCTACATCATGCTAAGGTGGTTTAAAAAATGGCAATTTTCGTAATTTTTAGCAAAAATAACTTTTTTTAAAAAAATCAAATCTCCGTGCCATTTCATTCGATTTTAGATGTCTTAGACGCAAAACAAGTTTGGCTGTTTGGGAAAAAAAAGTTAAAAGTTCTCTAGTAAATCTAGTTAAACATTTGAAAAAATCGTATGAAAACTTCAAATGGCGTTTTGAACGTGTATGGGCCAAAGAGCCTATGTCTGAAAACATTTTTATTGGATTTCTCGGAAAATTTATCATAACATTTAAAAAATAAAAAAAATAATAAGCGATGTCGATTGGAGAACTTTTATTCGGGTTAGGCTTTTTTCAAATGCAATTGCTGTATAATTATTTGTTTCATATTCCACATTCGACCTTTTGTCCTTTCGAAGTTCTGTCCATTCGAACTTTTGTCCACCTTTTGTCAATTCGACCTTTTGTCCATTCGACCTTTTGTCGCTCATCAATAGATTAGGTGTCAGTTGCTAAAAGTGTTTAGTACACGAAAAAAACATTTTAAATTTCAATTTTATTGATTCATTCTGGGCCAAACTCAGGAAATCATAAAAGTTGCCCGATGCCTATATTTGATTCTTTAATTCGTAATCCGAGGTCCATTTTTCGATATCCCGTGTCCAACTGACAAGCGAAACTCTTCTACGGAAGATTTCTTGTTCGCATTAAGAAATCGTAAGCAGAATAGTTTTGCAATTATCAATTAATTATAATTTGGTTGTTTTTTTCATATGAACTTACTTTTCTACTAGATTAAAAAAGAACATTTTCTGAAATAAATTCAAATCACAATTTCTTTCAAAGCAATTATTTTGATCCGAACCGTTCAGCGATCGTTATTTCGATTATGGTTTCCACAATCGGAAGAATATTTACCCATCAAACAGTGTCTCGCAATTTATCCTCATTATTTGTCGAAGACAGTGGCAGCGGCAGCCCTCATCCCTTCCGGGAAAAGCGCGCACAAATATTATATCAGGTAATAAACGAACAACTCCCACACACAGCGAGCGGCGTGCAACATTTTATGTGATTCGCCGGAAATTTGGAATCCTTCCCCGCTCCTCCTCCCCCCGTACGATACCGAGATGTTACATTTCACGCACAATTAAGAACTTCGTCTTTCGCGGAATCGCCTCCGGCAGGGAAGCCGGAGCTTCCGAAAGCTTTGTTTTTTAGATTTTTTTTTGGGAGAATTATACGTCTTTCTAATATTTTTTCTATATATAAAAAGAAGAAAAAATACGTTAGTGATTCTACAATTTTATTGAGATAAATTTATATACGTGAGAGTAAAATTTAGAAAAAAAATTAATAAATTAAATAAAATTTTCACACCCCTGACCCTCCCGAAACATTCCCATTCTTTTGCGCACCCTTATCAAAAGTTTGTTTGATCCGATAATAAGCATTTCATGTGAGCGTTTGTGTGTTCGAAATGTGTGCCACCACGTGAGATTTATGGTCCTTCGAGGTGGGGCCGCGTGCGCTCAGGCAAAGTAATTATCCATCTCCCGATTGCTGTTTGGCGCAACTTTTAATAACCACGGAAGTTTTGTAGGAGGAAATGTGTGGGGGGTGGGGAATGGAGTTCTCTGCTAGGCGACTTGGAAAAAGCTCCCAACGCTTAATTGCTTTCACATGTGGTGGTGGTCGATAATGGAGATATTGTCAGTGATAGGATAGATATGACATCGAGATAGGAATCGACAAATGATTTATGGGTTTTAAGATTTTTAATGATGATTTAAAAAAATATTAAACAAATAAATATTCTCTGCACCAAACAGGCTATGCTTTTATTTGGAAGAAATTTTGTGTGTACTTTTCTGTGACTATTGTTTTTGTTTTTGTTTTTGTTTTTGTTTTTGTTTTTGTTTTTGTTTTTGTTTTTGTTTTTGTTTTTGTTTTTGTTTTTGTTTTTGTTTTTGTTTTTGTTTTTGTTTTTGTTTTTGTTTTTGTTTTTGTTTTTGTTTTTGTTTTTGTTTTTGTTTTTGTTTTTGTTTTTGTTTTTGTTTTTGTTTTTGTTTTTGTTTTTGTTTTTGTTTTTGTTTTTGTTTTTGTTTTTGTTTTTGTTTTTGTTTTTGTTTTTGTTTTTGTTTTTGTTTTTGTTTTTGTTTTTGTTTTTGTTTTTGTTTTTGTTTTTGTTTTTGTTTTTGTTTTTGTTTTTGTTTTTGTTTTTGTTTTTGTTTTTGTTTTTGTTTTTGTTTTTGTTTTTGTTTTTGTTTTTGTTTTTGTTTTTGTTTTTGTTTTTGTTTTTGTTTTTGTTTTTGTTTTTGTTTTTGTTTTTGTTTTTGTTTTTGTTTTTGTTTTTGTTTTTGTTTTTGTTTTTGTTTTTGTTTTTGTTTTTGTTTTTGTTTTTGTTTTTGTTTTTGTTTTTGTTTTTGTTTTTGTTTTTGTTTTTGTTTTTGTTTTTGTTTTTGTTTTTGTTTTTGTTTTTGTTTTTGTTTTTGTTTTTGTTTTTGTTTTTGTTTTTGTTTTTGTTTTTGTTTTTGTTTTTGTTTTTGTTTTTGTTTTTGTTTTTGTTTTTGTTTTTGTTTTTGTTTTTGTTTTTGTTTTTGTTTTTGTTTTTGTTTTTGTTTTTGTTTTTGTTTTTGTTTTTGTTTTTGTTTTTGTTTTTGTTTTTGTTTTTGTTTTTGTTTTTGTTTTTGTTTTTGTTTTTGTTTTTGTTTTTGTTTTTGTTTTTGTTTTTGTTTTTGTTTTTGTTTTTGTTTTTGTTTTTGTTTTTGTTTTTGTTTTTGTTTTTGTTTTTGTTTTTGTTTTTGTTTTTGTTTTTGTTTTTGTTTTTGTTTTTGTTTTTGTTTTTGTTTTTGTTTTTGTTTTTGTTTTTGTTTTTGTTTTTTCATAAAAGAATGATTTGTTGAAAATTACTGGGAATGCGTGTATAATTTTGTTTGAATTTTTATCGATTTTTTTTTATTCGAGTTGAAAATGAAGCATTGCAAAAAAATATGACGAGAATAAAGGAAAATTGCAAATTTTGTTCCTTTGATCTACCTGAACCACTCAGAAGTAACAACTTAAAGCTCCAAACATATTCCTTCCCCACAACCGGAATCGATTTTCCAAAAGACGATAATCTCCTCACGTTACCTGGCAGATGCCTCCCCCGTTACTTCCAGGTACTCCTTCCCAAGACCTCAAACTGTTTGTCTCCTGTGTGAGCTGGGGCGGTGGAGGCGTCCAAGTAGATCCACGTGGAACGCAAACTCGCACGTGCATACTCGCACACACACACAAGTTTGAGGGGAAACATTTGGGCCCCACCGAAAAGTCCGTATAAGCTCGGCCTGAAAAGCAATAAAACACCCATTACCGGCATTAGGGCGAGCGTAAAATTTAAATGACGTGTAAATAAAAGCGACAGAAGCTTTCTTGGGTGGGTGGCCTTGACTGGGGTAGTGGGAGTGGTGGGTTTCAGGATGTCCTTTCAGCCAAGTTACAGCTGAGGGTAGCTCAAATCACGCACTTTCACATGTTTTCTTCGGGAGGTTTAGAAACTTTTCCCGGGAAACGATTCGTGGTGGGAATAGTGGCAAAGGTTTGCTAAATCGAGTTTAATAAAATAATTAAATTTTCATGAAATTTTCGTTTTGATTGCTTGTAAATGTGTCTTTTGTTAAAAGTTTCAGCTTTCAGTCTTCAATTTTTTGCTGTAAAACAGATATCAGTTATTATATAACAGTTTTATGTTTTCTATTTTCTGTTAACATTTATCAATTTTGATTTGTTTCATATTGAACTAAAGATTTTTTTTATTTGTTATACATCTTGAAATTTAAAGAATATCATTCATCCAACCCACAGTTTAACCAATTTCGGTCCCATCTGGTGCTGAATGGGGCCACTACACAGAATCCTACACCAGTCAGTCGGTGACATTTACGACTGGTAGGACCATTTCGGGTCTGTGGGGGGGGGGGGGGGGGGGGGGGGAAAACAAGAAAGTTGAAACTTCTTGATGCGAGTTCTGACTTTCGTTTTCCATTCGAATCGAGACCTTAACGCCTCCCCCCGTCACCCAATTTCGGAGGTTTTTCGTCGTGAGAAATACTGCTAATTGGGAAATGAAATTGAATTTAGTTACATGTGGCGACACTCATTTCGGGTGGGGGGAGGGCGTGTTTAATTTCGGAAAATCTGAGCCCCAAAAATGTGTCTGCGCGTTTCCAGATGTTTTCACCGGAATTGATTTCGAGTCAAAAGACAAAAACGTCTGGAGCTATCACCTTCCGCACGTGTCAAACAAGAATTCGAAACTGAATGAAAATGCTGGAGGCAGTAAAAGGAAGAAGATTTGGATGGAACATTGTAAACAAGGCCATTACTTGAGGCGTCGAAAAAGTGGGATTTGGCGATGGAATCGTAAAACATGAGCTCAGCAAGAGACGAGCACATTTTTATCAAGAATGGAAACCAGTTTCTCAGTCAATGCGATTAAGGAAGCATTTTTTGAATTGTATTTGGGTTATTCTCCGCCAACTCACACAGCAGTTGCCCCGACCCCTCTTCGATTTGCGTGAAATTACGTCCTTAGAGGATACTTTTGTCGCTGATCACGAATCCATTTTTTATAACTCGTGACGGAGGGGCGGTACGACCTTTTACATTTTTGAACTTGCGAAAAAATAGGTGTTTTTCAATAATTTGCAAAAAACGTATTTTTCATCGAAAAAACACTAAAAAAGTTTTAAAAACTATGCGATTTTCTGTTACTCAACTGTAAAAAAATGGAACATGCCATTTAAAGTGATATTTAATGTACTTATCGAATCTACACTAACACAGAACAATATTTTTTCATTTATAATCAAATTAAACATTTTAAAATTTCGTGTTTTTTGTAACTTTGAAAAATACGTTTAATAAAATAATTTCACAAAATTTCAGTTTATCACAATATGGATATCAAATGATTGGAATTTTTTCATACATTTAGAATGTTACAGCAATATTTTTTGAAAATAGTAAAAAAAAGTCACAAAACTACATATTAAAAAAAATGTCGATAAGAACTTATTGCATTGCTCATAACTGAAAAAAAGAATAGTTTTTTCAGTGTAGTTCAGTGGATGGAAGTAACCTGGATAGTAAATTAGCTCAAATCATGAAAAAAACATAGGACAGTGGTCATTATGGAGACTTTTATTTAAAATTGTCAAATTGATTCCCGTATTCAGTTTTAGAAAATTTCGACGTTTAGACCACTTAAAGAAAAAACAGTTTTAGTAAAAGATTTTCATATTTTTTTTAAAGAATGTTGCTGCATCCTGCATTTTTTGTGAGTCTCTCATCTTAGGCCATTTTCACAAAAAAAATTAACGAAAAGAAATCGTGGGCTCACCTTCAAATTTGACTTTTATACTTAAAAATCAAAAAATCTCATAAAAGTGGAGTGTTTTTTTGTTTCGGTGTATTTTTTCGGAAAGCCCGTCAAATTTCCTACAAGTTTGTCTTTGACCACTTTTTGATACAATGCAACGGCTTCGATATACAGCAACATTTAAATTTCGAAAAACAAACATATTTAAAACATTTACGCCCTTCTCAAATGTAATTATCGAGTGAAACTGGCTCCATATACACAAAAATGGCTTACACAAGCGAAGGGTAACATGTCTACAAAGTTTCATTGAAATCGGAGACGGTCGAGAACAAAGTTTCTGAAAAATTCCTGTTTTGGAATGGAATTGCTCACAGTTTTTTTTTTTCAAATAATAAAAAAAAGTCTTGAAATTACGTTTTTGAAAAATACTCAACATTTAATTTTTTTAACAATATGTCACTTGATCGGGATTTTTTCATGCATTCCAATAGTTATATCTATTTTTTTTGAAATAATCAAAAATTCATAAAACTATGTATTTTTTTAAAAAAATACTCAAAATTTAAGTATTCCATAATATGGGTATTAAATGATCGATATTTTTTTCAAACATTTTGAATTCAACAAATATTAAAATTTTGAGAATTTTTTGTCTTCGTTTTGTGATTTTTTTTAGTATTTTCCAAAAAATGTGGTTATTAAATTTTGAGTATTTTTTCAAAAATACGTAGCTTTGTGAAAATTTTGAGAATTTAGAAAAAATATTATAACATTCGATAAGTATGAAAATATTCAGATAATCTGATACCTATATTGTAAAAAACTCAAATTTTGAGTATTATTTTTCGGAAACACGAAGCTATGCGAAAATTTAGTGTACCCTCATATTCGGAACAGTTTACAGATCGGCCAATATTCAAAAATACATAGAAAATCGATAGTTGAACATCATGTTTTGCTTTTTCCATCATGTGAAAGCTTTTCTTGCGATCTTTCGATTGATGTTTAGACCGGCTATACATTTTTACGTTTTATATCAAGTTTTCAAAGAAAAACATTGACCCTTGAAATTCACAAATTTGGAACACTTTTTTTATGATGTAAAATTTTTTTTTCTCTCCAGGGGTTCATATTTTTTCAACAAAATAATGATTTTGCACTCTGAAACCAATAAAACTCATACTTAGCAATGTTTTATGAATGGTCTGGTAACTTTATTTGTGAAAATATCAGTTGAATTCAGGTGTTCCACAATTTTGGGAGACACAATAACATCCCACAATCATGGAACAATACATGGAAACAACTCAATTTGTAAGAAGCAACCGCGTGGTCCCGTTTGGTTGGTTGCACACACACACACACACACACACACACACACACACACACACACACACACACACACACACACACACACACACACACACACACACACACACACACACACACACACACACACACACACACACACACACACACACACACACACACACATACACACACACACACACACACACACACACACACACACACACACACACACACACACACACACACACACACACGCGCGCGCGCGTCTGTCAAATTTCCTACAAGTTTGACTTTGACAACTTTTTGATACGATGCAACGGCTTCGATATACAGCAATATTTAAATTTTGAAATACAAACATATTTAAAACATTTACGCCCTTCTCGAATGTCATTATCGAGTGAAACTGGCTCCATATACACAAAAATGGCTCACACAAGCGTAGGGTAACATGTCTACAAAGTTTCATTGAAATCGGAGACGGTCGAGAACAAAGTTTCTGAAAAATTCCTGTTTTGGAATGGAATTGCTCACAGTTTTTTTTCAAATAATAAAAAAAGTCATGAAGTTACGTTTTTTGATAAATACTCAACATTTATTTTTTTTACAATATGGATATCAAATGATTGGATTTTTTTCATGCATTCCAATAGTTATAACTATATTTTTTGAAATACTCAATTTTTTTTCAATTCAATTAGTTTTTATGAGTAAATAATCAATTCACAATATCGTAATTTTTATAACATAATAGAGTTTTGAAGTTCCTTTCAACTATGATTTGTACTATAATTCATTTAGATGTAATTGGATATTCTAACAATGGATTTGCCAAGAGAAGGAAAAATTATTTTAAAAAAAACCTTCGAAATTTGCTAAGGAAAAGGATAGAAATAGAAAAGCTTAAAACTAGATCACAATTTGTTTTGTCTGTTGACGTCGAAAAAACTGCGCTGCACTTGGCAGCTTATCCGTTGTAGATATACTTCATCATCAGCTCACTAAGAGCTTGGAATTGTTCTGCCTTGTTCCGGCAGGCACGAAAGCGCGTGAGCATCTCTCCAGCAAGAGCGAAAAACTCGGGAAGCGTGAAGAGGTCATCTCCGGTGACGTCTGCTTGTCCCGGTGAAGTACCGCTCCCAGAAGCGACTACTCTAGCGTACGAACCTCCCCAACCGGGAGGGAACGCTGGGATGGTCGATGGAACCGCTCCGCCGCCAGCTGCTGCAGCGTTCGAGCTCGAAGTCTTCGGAGGTTTTGAAATACTCAAAAAATCACAAAACTATGTATTTTTGAAAAAATACTCAAAATTTAAGCATTTCTTAATATGGGTATTAAATGATCGATTTTTTTCAAACATTTGTATTTAACAAATATTGAAGTTTTAAGAATTTTTTGGCGTCGTTTTGTGAAAATTTTGAGTATTTTTCAAAAAATGTGGTTTTTAAATTTTGAGTATTTGTTTTCAAAAATACGCAGCTTTGTGAAAATTTTGAGCATTTTAAAAAAATGTTATAACATTCGATATGTATGAAAATATTCAGATAATTTGATACCTATATTGTAAAAAACTTAAATTTTTAGTATTTTTTTTTTCGGAAACACGAAGCTATGTGAAAATTTAGTGTACAGTCATCCCTCATATTCGGAACAGTTTACAGATCGGCTAATGTTCAAAAAAACATAGAAAATCGATAGTTGAAGATCATAATTTGCTTTTACCATCATGTGAAAGCTTTTCTTGCGATCTTTCGATTGGTGTTTAGACCGGCTGTACATTTTTACGTTTTATATCAAGTTTTCAAAGAAAAACATTGACCCTTGAAATCCACAAATTTGGAACACTTTTTTTTACGTTGTATTTTTTTTCTCTCTAGGAGTACATACTTTTTTACAAAATAACGATTTTGCACTCTGAAACCAATAAAACTCATGCTTAGTAATGTTTTATGAATGGTCTGGTAACATTGTAAAAATATCAGTTGAATTCAGGTGTTTCACAATTGTGGTAGACACAATAACATCCCACAATCATGGAACAGGCAATTTGGAGGCAGTGTTTTGCTGCTCTGGATAAAATACTCTTGAAATGTAGTTTTTGTTGAAAAAGTATTACTTTTACTAGTTTACTAGCAAGAGAATGTCCAATTAAAGGCCTTAAAAATAGCAGGGTCTGCAGAAAAGTTGCATTTCGCATTCTATTGACAAATTACAAAAAAAGTGTTCCAAATTTGTGGGTGTTCAGAATATGTGGGATGACTGTATTTTAAAAAAAGTTGCCATCGCTTTTGAAATGTATGAAAAATGGCGATCATTTGATACTCATATTGCACAAAACCTGATTTTAGCCATATTGCAATAGCAATAATTTTGTGTATTTTTTCGAGAAACATTGCAACATTGCAAATCATTTTAAAAGTTATTTAAAAATATAAAAAATGTTTTCAAATGTCCAGTTTCTCCTTGAATTTAAAATCGATATAAATCCACTGAAACAGCACCCACACACACCGAAACGTTTGGATCATATATTTGGAAGCCCCTCTGGGGTGGGACAAAACTCAACCCGGTTCGACCCGTCACGGAAAACAATCAAAATTCAATCCACGTACGAACCGAAAAAACAGCCAAAGATTGCTTTTCATTTTATGACATTTTTATTGTCCGTCGCCTTCGTTGGGCTTCTCTTTTACTTCTTCCGTTTCCTAATCCAGCTTCCTTTTCCCCTACCACCCAAGGATTCAGTTTGACGATTTCCTGCCCAAAAGAAGCCAAACATTCGCTAAGCAGCCCCATGATCCTGGTGTGACAGTCGGCAGATCATCAGCCCATCCGCAGGCAACGAGCGGTCCATAAAAATGTAAAATGAGGCAACGCTTTGTGAAAATCAAATTTCGGCTCATTTTCCGATGCTAGCGAAAATGTGACGAAATTTGAAGAGTCCGTCAAATTTGGCCAGAAGGAGATCGAATTGGTGGAGTTAATCAAAGAACGCAGGTGGAAAATTAATGCTGAATTGCCTGTTTGAACAAGCTTACAATGTGTTTTTTTTTATTTTGAAGTAAACAAAACACTAGTATAATTTTTTTCTGCATTTTATGTCAGGATAAATAGGCCTAAAATTTAGTTCGGACAACTTGTTATGCAAATCGTTGGCAAACTCGATTTTTCCAGCACTCTCTGTATTTATTCTACTCAACAAGCTTCAAGGATAATAATACGAAGCGTGCTTTTTCAGGTTTCGTTTTAAAGACTTCATTTTTTTGCCTCGTCAAAATCGCAATCAAGGATGTGAAACTGCATATTTTGATAGGATTCAGTCACATCCGAAACGATGACGCCACCTAATTTTTTTTATTTCCCAACCGAATCAAAACCCTTGGAATTGGCAGCCTCAACCGGAAGATGCCCGGTGGCAATTCTGCCGACGATGGAGATATTTTGATTCCGCCTTTTCGAGTGTGAAAATGAAACGTGCGTAAAAAATGTCTTGAATTGAGTTTGACAAGTTGGAATGAGGTTGTAAGAGGGGGCAAATTTCATGATGAAACTCGAAAAAGTTTCCATTACAGAAGCGAATTTGAAACTTTCAAAATGTACGAGGATTACCTAAGGCAATCCGGTTTGAAAGTTTCGTTTGTTTTTTCGAGCGCTTCGAGATGAGGAAACTAATTTCAGGATTGTTTCTTTTAAGCATCAACAGAGAGTAATTTTCGGAATGTTTTGCAAATATGCTTATTCAGATAAATTTACACGGAGAATAAAGAGTTCCCAAAATCGTGACCAAGCGTTCATGATAATGGGAACCACGAACAAAGTGTTCAATTGTCATCGTACGTTTTTCAAAAAAAAACTTTTTGTTCGTGATTCCCATTTTCACGATTTTGGGAACTCTTTTTTTTACGTGTATGAAGATTTTAAGAGGCTTGAGCTTAAAATTACAAATTGTGATTGGGCACTCAATAATATTTTACCTGAATTATATACACATGGAAAAAAATAAATAAATAAAGTTTACAAAAAGGCTTCAAAAGGCTTGTTAAATGATGGTTATAATTTTACTATCAAACGAAAGACAATCAACAGATTCATTTAGAAAAACCTGCTCATTAGTTCTGAATCAACTCAAGAGTGCATTCATTTGAAATCCAAACTGCATTGCACTCATTGATATGTGAATTATACCGTAAAAACACAAAAGCTTTCTATAAGCACCAAAGAACGAAAACACAAAAAAAAAAACAAATTATAATCACCAACTAAGCATGGAAAGCACGAGCAACCATGGAATGAAAACAGCCTCTCGAAGTAAATAATGAATGAAAACGCATAAACTCATACTTTAGCGATATTCGATCAATTGGAGGCCTCAATGCCCTACTCTTAAGCTGGGAGCACCTGCAAATGAATAGTGGAAAAAGCAGACATTTTTCAGTGTACTAATTAGGCGTCCTCTCATTCATAACACTACAATTCAACCCGTTGAGCGATGACATAGCACTCCCATAATTCAATCAACTCTTTCGTCCATTTTCGTAATGAATTTATAAATGAAAAGGTGACACTTCGCGAAAAATGGGTTTTAAAAATTATTTAATTGAAAAAACCTAGAGTAAATAAGTGTGCATACCAAAAATCCGATGGTAAAATCGCATGTAAAATCATGCACATTTCTTTTGTGGGATTTAGTGGGACCAACGTTACATCGGATGTGACAGTCGAGCAATTCTCTGAGATTTCCGTCCACATCATTTTCCACATTAATTTTGCAGCTGTCCATCCAAAAATCAAAAATCTGTACCTTGAAGGAATTTTTTGATCGATTTGGTGTCTTCGGCAAAATTGTAGGTATGGATAAGGACTACACTGAAAAAAATAGTTCACGGTAAACAATTCAATGATTTTTAATTTAACTTGTTGTCACTAAAACTTGATTTGCAAAAAACCACATTTTTTTATATGTTTTATAGGACATAAAACTCCAACTTTTCAGAAAACTCCAGAATGTGCAAAAACTCTTGACTAAGTTATGAATTTTTGAATCAATACTGAATTTAAAAAATAATCGAAATATTGGTCGCAAACATTTTTCAATTTCATTTTGCCTTCCTCACTGAGGTATGGCTATAATCCTGCTCTAAAAATGAACTTTTTTATTAAAAGCTCGAAGACCCACCTTCATGTATGCATATCGACTCAGAATCGAAAACTGAACAAATGTCTGTGTGTGTGTGTGTGTATGTATGTATGTGACCAAAATTCTCACTGAGTTTTCCCAGCACTGGCTGAACCGATTTTGATCAAACCAGTTGCAATAGACTTGGTATAGGGTCTCATACATCGCTATTGAATTGTTTGAAGTTTCGATAAGTAGTTCAAAAGTTATGTATAAAAATGTGTTTTCAAACATATCCGGATCTCATTTATATGCATGCAAACGATGTCCGGATCCATTATCCGACCCATCGTTGGTTAGGTAATTGAGAGACCTTTCCAACGAGTCCACAACATTGAAGATGTGGCAACCCTGTCTCGAGCCACTTGAGTGATATTTATGTACTTTTTTGAAGCCGGATCTCAATTAAATGAATGCAAACGATGTCCGGATCCATTATCTGACCCATCGTAGGTTAGGTAATAGGGTGGGTATGTTTTTCAAAAAGTTCTCGGATCAAGTTTTAGTATGGTTCCCCTTGTAGGGCATGCCTAAGGCTACCAACTCTTTTTTTATTCATAACTTATTTTTATTAGGTCCTTTCAGGTGCTACGACCAGGTAAGGACCGAGGATCAGTTTATAATCAAAATATAAAAAAATATAAAAAAAAAACTCATAACACTCCATACTTGGAGATCATGTAACTGACGAGGGTTACTTGGTCCAAGCGGGTCTTGCAGGTTTTGAATTTGCCGACGTACTCCGAGAAAATGCCCCACAGCTCAGCAGAACTGTAGAGCACCTCCCCGTCTTCCTCTTTCGTGGCTCCACTGTCTCGGGAGCTTCCTTGGCTGCTTCTTACGGGGCGGGGGCGATCCTTCGATATTCCGTCCGGGACTGCACCCGGCAACGGAGGGAACTAGGCTACCAACTCTTGCTGAGCAAAAATCCGTAAACTTTGCTGATATGACACCATGGTATAACAAAAACTGTCAATGAATGATTCAGATAAATTAAATTTAATATATTTGAGACTTAAAAGTGACGATTTTACAGCTAAAAAATTTCACAAAATGCTATTAGAGTGCTTATGACTTGCACGTTTAAAAGTATTCATAAAATAAGCCGTGATTTAAATCAAATCATTATGTTCTTCATTTTTTTTTGTTAAACGATTCAAAGTTTACGAAATGTCATGTTTGTTTTTACGAATAATATCGTTCTTAGTGTTTTCACATACACTTTTCCTGAGTTTTTTTTTATTGAAAATGTACTATAACATGTGAAACACAACAGTTTATAGGAAAACTCTAGAATCAAGAGACCTTTCCAACTAGTCCATAACTTTGAAGATCTGGCAACCCTGTCTCGAGTTATGACCACTTAAGTTATATCTGTGTTCTTATTTTTCTGGATCTAAAGAAAATAGCTGAAATATGTGTCCAAACCACTCATATTATCCATTGTTGGTAAAAAATGAGGAAGGCATCAACCTTATAGGTGGATTAAGTTAGTTTTTCGATGAAGAATCGAATATCAATCAAAAAGTACTTAGGTGAAATTTTGATAAATTGCACTGTTATAGCCATTTAGCCACTTTTAGGTAAGTTTTTTGAAAATAGACGTAGTTCTACATTTTAATAAATAGTGTACAGGTTTTCCCTTTTTAGAAAAACAAAATTGATAAACTTAGAAAATTCTTTATATTTAGCTTTTCTTAACTTTGTTGATACTTTCCTTAGTTGCTGAGATATTGTCATGCAAAGATTTGAAAACAGGAAAGTATCACCAGCCACCCAACATTTTCTAATGTCGATATCTCAGCAACTAATAGTGCGATTTTCAATGTTAAAATATGAATTATTCGTGAAACTTTCCGATCTTTTTGAAAACAATATTTTCAAATTTTTAAAATCAAGACAAACATTTCAAAAAACCGTAATATTGAATGTTTGGCCCTTATGAAATCTCAGTCTTGATTTTGAAAAAAAAAATAAAAAAAATGTTTCAGAAAAGATCGAAAAATTTCACGAATGTTTCATATTTCAACATTGCTAATCGGACCATAAGTTGCTGAGATAACGACATTGGAAAATGGAAATCATCAATTTTCCTGGTTTTCAATCTTTGCATGGCAATATCTCAGCAACCAAAGGTCATATCAACAAAGTTAAAAAAAAGCAATATAAAGAGAATTTTTTCAGCCTTTTAAAATTATTATTTTTTTATTTTTTGCAAAGATGGAAACTTTTTTAAAAAATGAAAAACCACGACTATTTTCAAAAAAGTTACCTACAAATGGATATAACTTGAAAACAGTGCATTTTATCAAAATTGCAATAGATTTTTTGCACATTCTGGAAATTTCTGAAAGTTGGCATTTGATGTCTTCTAAAACATATCAGAAAAAAAATTTAAATAGGGTTTTTTTAAATCTAGTTTTAGTGACAAAAAGTGAAATTAAAAATCACCCAAGAAATTTGTAGTCCTTATCCATGCCTAGAACTTTGCCGAAGACACCAAATCGATAAAAAATCCTTCAAAAGATACAGATTTTTTTAGTTCTTATGTATCATCTGTGTATGGACAGCTACCAAATTTTTATTAAAAATTATATGGACAAACTAATGATGCAAAATGGCTTCTTTGGGCATACCAAAGGTTCCAAAAAAGTTTCAGGCGGATTAAATAATATAAAAATTAATCATATGACTGAATTCTCAGAAAATTGTACATTATTTAAATACACCCTAAAGTATCCATGATTTCAAGATGGCCTCGAAACTCAATCGAGGTCATCTTGAAATAGTCATGCCAAAAAAAGTTAAACATTTCGTTAATCCGACATCTAACCCATCAACAATGGTCCATTAAATCACCCATCACGGAGCTCACCGCCACCAACATAGTGCATGTCCATATTCCACAATCAGAGAAAGAAATCTCCGTTCGGAGCCATCATTTGGCTCTTCGTTCTCCCAAAAGGTAACAACACCACCAGCCCAACTCCAAAGTTTCCCCTTTAAAGCCGATTAACGTCAGGCGGCCTCGCTGCGGGTGTCGGGGCGCTCTCATCATTCCCGCGGGTCAGACATTTGGGACAACCCGCCGATCGCTGGTAGCGCTGCACACAAATCGATTAGAAATCATTAATCAATTTCATAACTCTTGAATGGGGCCCACACGACCACGACCCGGCGCGTTTTGGGAGAGTGATCGCGAGCACGCAGTTCATCTAGATAAGCCACAATTAGATCACTTTAGCGGGGGAATTAAATGAATCTGTCTTGTCGCTCGTTGATCGGACTGCTGCCACACCCAATCGACAGCAGTGGCTTTGGGGTGGGCATCATGACAAGATCGTCGATCAAGACCTCCGATTTGATGGGAGACGAAAAAAGTGGGAGATTTTGGTTCATGGTCGAGGGAGTTGGATTGCCAAATTGCGTCTAGATCGGTGTGGAGATCACTTTTTTTAGCACGTCAAAGATTGATGGCTGAGCTGATTCTCAGAATCATTGAGTGGCATTTTCTCAAAACCATATAACTACTTCTGTGATTTGCGATGCTTTTTTTTAAATATGCAAATTCTTTAAATTACTTCAACTTAATTTAACTTAACAAAATTGGTTTCGGTTCTGCTCAGTCTTAATTCAGAAAACTGAATTAAGAGGCAGTATTTGTAAATTCTGCTCGGTTTGTTCTAGAGGTCGTATCGAGGTGCTCCGATTTGGATGAAACTCTCAGCGTTTGTTTGTCTATACATGAGATGAACTCATGCCAAATATGAGCCCTCTACGACAAAGGGAAGTGGGGTAAAACGGGCATTGAAGTTTGAGGTCCAAAATACATGCAAAATCTTAAAATTGTTCGCATTTCCGTAAAACTTCATCAATTCCAACTCTCGTAGATGCATTTGAAAGGTCTTTTGAAGGACTTCAAAATGGGCCATAGACATCCAGGATTGGTTTGACTTTTTCTCATAGCTTTTGCAAATTACTGTAAAAATGGATTTTTTTAAAACCCTAATATCTTTTTGCAACAGCCTCCAACACCCATACTTCCATAGGTCAAAAGATAGGTAATTATATGGACTATAAGCCTATGGTATTAACTTTTTGGCCAATCGCAGTTTTTCTCATAGTTTTTCGATTTTTCTACAACAAACATTTTACAACGTTAGTTTTTGCCCTGTAGGCCTCCATAGCGGCACTTTTTGGTCTCAATTTTGTCATATTTGGAATCCTCGGAAAATTTCACGTTAGTTAGAAGTATTGGAGTTGTAAATTTGATTGGAAAAATTGCAATTTAGAATGAATTAAAATATTTTTTAACAATTTGTTGGATTAGGTGTAAAACAGGTTTTCGCCTACTTGATACAACATTTGACGCATTGATCGCAGGGTAAATAAAATCAATTTCTTTTTAAAAAATGTTTTATTTAATTATGTTTTAAATCAAATTTACCACTCCAATACTTCTAACTAACGTGAAATTTTCCGAGGATTCCGAATACGACAAAATTGAGACCAAAAAGTGCCGCTATGAAGGTCTACAGGGCAAAAACTAACGTTGTAAAATGTTTGTTGTAAAAAAATCGAAAAACTATGAGAAAAAATGCGATTGGCCAAAAAGTTAATACCGTAGGCTTATAGTCCATATAATTACCTATCTTTTGACCTATGGAAGTATGGGTGTTGGAGGCTGTTGCGAAAAGATATTAAGGTTTTAAAAAAATCCATTTTTAACAGTAATTTGCAAAAGCTATGAGAAAAAGTCAAACCAATCCTGGATGTCTATGGCCCATTTTGAAGTGCTTCAAAAGACCTTTCAAATGCATCTACGAGAGTTGGAATTGATGAAGTTTTACGGAAATGCGGACAATTTTAAGATTTTGCATGTATTTTGGACCTCAAACTTCAATGCCCGTTTAACCCCACTTCCCTTTGTCGTAGAGGGCTCATATTTGGCATGAGTTCATCTCATGTATAGACAAACAAACGCTGAAAGTTTCATCCAAATCGGAGCTCCTCGATACGACCTGTTACACATTGGTGAAAAACTCGCTCTTAAGTCTGAGAAGAATTTATAATCATAACTTGATTGCGAATAATTAGACAATACACATGCAGGTGTGTGCGTGTGGGTGTTTGCTGGGCACGTGTTTACCTTTCGTCAATCAATCAAGATTCAATATTTAATTAAATACAAGTGCGTAGAGGTTGATTGGCAACCGCTGTGTGTGTGGTCTTCTTTTGTCACCACGTTAACCAAACAAACCGTTGATTAGTTGAGATCCCTTCCAAGACATGGTGGCACTTTGACCCTTTCGAAGGCTACTTTAATATTATTTGAATGTTCGATTTTGTAATTTACTATTTTATTGAACATTCAGCAAACTATTATTATTAAAAAAAATCATAACAAAATTGATTAATTAATAAACATTGAATCATCCACACCTGACAGGGTCAACCTTCAAGAGAGTGCAATTAAGCAATGCACTCCCATGGGACAATTAACCCCGTGCACGTGTTTCAATTTTACCCAATTAATTCGAAGCAAACGGTGATAACAATAAACCGATGAAAGATGAGTGAGCTGGCGATGGCGACGACGATGAATAAATAAATTATGCCATCACATGAATGCGGCCGATAATGATTTCCGAATCAATTATTGCATTCATCGATCACGCACTCATCAGCGCTTCATCATTCCAGGAATTTGTGCAGCGCCGGTAACTTTGGATTCAGCCTGGACTGCTGGGTATAATGAGTGCATTATTGCATTATTTTGTAGGGGGTAGGGACGAGTTTCACGTGAAATTATTTCCGTGTCACGCACACATCATTGAAATTCCCGCTGGGACATGTCCAGATGACACCGGTTGACATCAACTCTAGTCTGTAAGAGCATTTCTATAGAATTTTGCATCTTTTGAAATGAGACGGTGATGCAATCATCAATAAAGAAAGAAAAAAAAACGAAAATACAAAAATACAAAAATACAAAAATTTTTTTTTTTTTTTTTTTTTTTTTTTATGGTGTCTACCCGTAGTTGCTACTCTGTTATTGACCAGGACCTCCAAGAATTGCTCCGTGGACCACAGATGAAGAGTAGGAACCAATCATCACCACTTCGCAACTTTCAAATGTCCCTATCATGCTAGCCAATCACAGCGCCGGCCACGACCAGTGGTAAGACACGGGGGAAGTGGATAGGAATTTTAGTCCGATACTTGAGTGATGAAGACCGCTAAATCAGCTGCGTCTTCGACAAAGTATCACGTGAGGTTTGAGGGTGTTAGTAAGATGGGTGTGAAGCCAGGATTCACCGTGGTAAGTGATGCGGCCGGTCAAATCTATTTATAGTCCTTAATTCTTCGTATGTTCTTGGATTCATTTTTGGAAGCTTTCCAATTCGGTTCACCAAGCTTTTTGTGGTGAATTCTGGTCGTGTTGAAAGTTCAATATTCGCCTAACAATTATGCAACCAGTGTCCTTGAATTCAACTTGCATTCAATATTGCATTTTCCTGTTCTTAGGTTCACACAGATTCCAATCAAGTTTCTTGGATTCTTATAGCATTCTTAATCCTTCTAGACAACTAAGCCTCGATGGTCTGGTGGTTAGCATTTTTGTCTGCTGACCACCCAAAGCACGGGGGATCGAACCCCGCCGCGAGCTAATGAATTTTTCGTTCATATTCAAGTGTTCAGAATTATTCCTTCTTTCCATAATTTCTCGATAGGGGCAGATGGGAATCGAACCCAGAACCTTCCGCTTACAAAGCGAACAGCGTAACCATTCAGCCACGCCTACCCCTACAAAAATACAAAAATACAAAAATACAAAAATACAAAAATACAAAAATACAAAAATACAAAAATACAAAAATACAAAAATACAAAAATACAAAAATACAAAAATACAAAAATACAAAAATACAAAAATACAAAAATACAAAAATACAAAAATACAAAAATACAAAAATACAAAAATACAAAAATACAAAAATACAAAACTACAAAAATACAAAAATACAAAAATACAAAAATACAAAAATACAAAAATACAAAAATACAAAAATACAAAAATACAAAAATACAAAAATACAAAAATACAAAAATACAAAAATACAAAAATACAAAAATACAAAAATACAAAAATACAAAAATACAAAAATACAAAAATACAAAAATACAAAAATACAAAAATACAAAAATACAAAAATACAAAAATACAAAAATACAAAAATACAAAAATACAAAAATACAAAAATACAAAAATACAAAAATACAAAAATACAAAAATACAAAAATACAAAAATACAAAAATACAAAAATACAAAAATACAAAAATACAAAAATACAAAAATACAAAAATACAAAAATACAAAAATACAAAAATACAAAAATACAAAAATACAAAAATACAAAATACAAAAATACAAAAATACAAAAATACAAAAATACAAAAATACAAAAATACAAAAATACAAAAATACAAAAATACAAAAATACAAAAATACAAAAATACAAAAATACAAAAATACAAAAATACAAAAAAAAAACAAAAATACAAAAATACAAAAATACAAAAATACAAAAATACAAAAAAAAAACAAAAATACAAAAATACAAAAATACAAAAATACAAAAATACAAAAATACAAAAATACAAAAATACAAAAATACAAAAATACAAAAATACAAAAATACAAAAATACAAAAATACAAAAATACAAAAATACAAAAATACAAAAATACAAAAATACAAAAATACAAAAATACAAAAATACAAAAATACAAAAATACAAAAATACAAAAATACAAAAATACAAAAATACAAAAATACAAAAATACAAAAATACAAAAATACAAAAATACAAAAATACAAAAATACAAAAATACAAAATACAAAAATACAAAAATACAAAAATACAAAAATACAAAAATACAAAAATACAAAAATACAAAAATACAAAAATACAAAAATACAAAAATACAAAAATACAAAAATACAAAAATACAAAAATACAAAAATACAAAAATACAAAAATACAAAAATACAAAAATACAAAAATACAAAAATACAAAAATACAAAAATACAAAAATACAAAAATACAAAAATACAAAAATACAAAAATACAAAAATACAAAAATACAAAAATACAAAAATACAAAAATACAAAAATACAAAAATACAAAAATACAAAAATACAAAAATACAAAAATACAAAAATACAAAATACAAAAATACAAAAATACAAAATACAAAAATACAAAAATACAAAAATACAAAAATACAAAAATACAAAAATACAAAAATACAAAAATACAAAAATACAAAAATACAAAAATACAAAAATACAAAAATACAAAAATACAAAAATACAAAAATACAAAAATACAAAAATACAAAAATACAAAAATACAAAAATACAAAAATACAAAAATACAAAAATACAAAAATACAAAAATACAAAAATACAAAAATACAAAAATACAAAAATACAAAAATACAAAAATACAAAAATACAAAAATACAAAAATACAAAAATACAAAAATACAAAAATACAAAAATACAAAAATACAAAAATACAAAAATACAAAAATACAAAAATACAAAAATACAAAAATACAAAAATACAAAAATACAAAAATACAAAAATACAAAAATACAAAAATACAAAAATACAAAAATACAAAAATACAAAAATACAAAAATACAAAAATACAAAAATACAAAAATACAAAAATACAAAAATACAAAAATACAAAAATACAAAAATACAAAAATACAAAAATACAAAAATACAAAAATACAAAAATACAAAAATACAAAAATACAAAAATACAAAAATACAAAAATACAAAAATACAAAAATACAAAAATACAAAAATACAAAAATACAAAAATACAAAAATACAAAATACAAAAATACAAAAATACAAAAATACAAAAATACAAAAATACAAAAATACAAAAATACAAAAATACAAAAATACAAAAATACAAAAATACAAAAATACAAAAATACAAAAATACAAAAATACAAAAATACAAAAATACAAAAATACAAAAATACAAAAATACAAAAATACAAAAATACAAAAATACAAAAATACAAAAATACAAAAATACAAAAATACAAAAATACAAAAATACAAAAATACAAAAATACAAAAATACAAAAATACAAAAATACAAAAATACAAAAATACAAAAATACAAAAATACAAAAATACAAAAAAAAACAAAAAAAAAAAGATTGCAAAGCTTTCAAAAACTTTAGGATGACCAGTGTTGGAATTCGAGCGAGGAGAAGGAAAGCATTTCTCGCTCGCGAGCGAGGTAGAGAACAAGTAGTACTTTTCTCTTCTCGCTCGCGCTCGCATTTTCGTTCGCGTTCTAGCTCTCGCCGCGAGCGCTCGCGAGCGCCTCGTGCTAGCCGTTCGTCCCAAGCTAGCAATTTGTTTATCAGGCTTATGAATGCGAACCAGGCGATGGTATAGAGGTGTAACTTCAATCGCTGTGTTGTTTTTTGTTCGTTTCTAACACGTTCAACTTCTCGCGAACGGGCAATTCTGGCTCGCGAGAAAGCCCGTTCGCGAGCGGAGGAGAGCACGGGCAATCAGCGAGTTTCTCTCGGCAGCTCGAGAATCGTGGCGAGAACTCGAGAGAAAGGAATTTTTCTCGCGAGAGCGCGAGAATACCAACACTGAGGATGACAATATCTGCAGCATCTAGCCTGTGGGTGTTGAAAGATTTTAGTGACTCACTCTTATACCAATCCTCACAGTGACACTACTCGGTACCTTTCTTAGTCCACAAACTTAACTTTTCTTGAATCATGCGAGAGCGAGCTTGGTACGCCAAAATTCCTCGCAAACACACCTTAACGACGGCTTTTCCGTCGCGCTCAGTTTCGGCGCCCGTTATGACTGACAGCTTCAGCGAACCGTCGAAAATTGAACGCGCGCATTTCGTCGTCGCACGCAAGTCGCGGGTGGAGCTCTCTGCAGATAGTTCCCCACAAAATGTTGGAATGTTTTGCTCGCTGCCGCCGCCAAAAACTGACACTGATTAATGTCGGCCGTCAATTCACGTGTCACCAGTTGAAAGCATGTTGTCACGCAGTTTGATTACTTTCTGGCTGTTGGGTTTCGTGGAAAGGGGAGGTTTTTGGGGGGCACCGTTTTGGGAGGTTTAGTCGAGGTACAAAAGTGCAGCTGAGCTAAAAAAAACTTTTTCACATCTTAAATTACAAATTCTTCAGATTTTTTCAAAAGTTGAACAAATCAAGTTACTGCTCGATTTCTTCGCTGGCAGCACACCCGTCACCGGAACCTACCGAAAACCTCAGAAACCACGGCTTTATGGTCCATTTACTGGCCAACCCCTTGCCGTGGACGGAGTGCACGTCTAGCCAACCTGACGGACGGGTCGTTTGTTAGTTTTTCACCCCAAAACAACACCCAACAACTGCCACTTTGTCGTTTGTCATTTGCCTTTGTGACCACGTGATGGCCACGGAAAGGTGAGGCAAACTCGTTGGGGCAGTTCTCTTTTATCTCAATTTTTTCTTCTATAAATTTTGGAGCCATTTAAAAAAAATGCAATTGTGTCATAAAAAAATCACATGTTCGATTTGTCGCTCTATATCTAAAAATTGACAAAAATCCAACTGTGTCATGTGCGCACCAAGTCAACAATCTGCCAAGGTGAAACAAAGTGCGTCCACCAGATGTGTGACATGTAATAATAATCGGTCACAGAACACTAACCACGTCTAACGTTGTTGGCCAAGCAAGCGGAAATGGTCGTCTGGAGGTGCCTCTAAATAATTTTCTTGTGTTCATAAGCAAAGCGCACGACGACTGTTGTTTTGCGGTTGGAAATGCGCACCGTGATTAGTCTTTGTCACCGTATTTTGTGTCACACTTTAGCTTAGGAAGGTAGTATCAGGCTTGATTCTCAGAAAACAAATTTCTTGAAAATTTTAATAATAATTTGTTGATTCTAACTTGGATTCTAATCCAATCCAATCCAATCCAATCCAATCCAATCCAATCCAATCCAATCCAATCCAATCCAATCCAATCCAATCCAATCCAATCCAATCCAATCCAATCCAATCCAATCCAATCCAATCCAATCCAATCCAATCCAATCCAATCCAATCCAATCCAATCCAATCCAATCCAATCCAAACCAATCCAATCCAATCCAATCCAATCCAATCCAATCCAATCCAATCCAATCCAATCCAATCCAATCCAATCCAATCCAATCCAATCCAATCCAATCCAATCCAATCCAATCCAATCCAATCCAATCCAATCCAATCCAATCCAATCCAATCCAATCCTATCCAATCCAATCCAATCCAATCCAATCCAATCCAATCCAATTCAATCCAATCCAAATTAAAGCGACCAGCCCTAATGCGTTATTTTTACCACCGAGAGGATTCTGAGAACGAATTACAGCTCACCAAATTGACTTTTACAGTTTCATATGTGTTTTTTAGGATGTATTTAGTGTCTTCTAATTATTTAGCTTTTTTTTATTTAAGAAAAAATTAATTCAATTTGATACATACATTCTTCAAATTCACACTGCACAAATTTTGAATAATTTTATGAATAAATTTGGAACTTTCTTTTAAGCTTGAGAGATTTTGCTGCTCTTCCCTTGTCTTTTAAGCTTGAATCATTTTGCTTCTTTATTCAGCGATTTTTAAATAACTTGAATTTATTTTGAACGATCATTTGAATTACAAGAAGTGAGAAATTTTATGTTTAAAACTTATAAAAGATTGATTAATCTTTTAATCTGGCTGGGAGAATAAAAACCTAAAAGATACATTTTCATCATTTTAGCTTTTTTCTTTATTGAGTTATTATCGAGAAATAAAAAAAACACAATGAAATTAACATTTAAAAAATATGATTTCCTTTTGAAAAAATATTAGAAATTATTATCAGCAGCAAATAATTTCAAAAGTTTCTGTCGCTCTTTAGCTCGAAAAATCGAAAGGGCAAAACAAATATATTTCCAAAAAACTTCGAATCAAACATAGGTGCAATCAATATTTGATTTTTCAATGTTTCTTTAATAGTTTTTTTCTGTAAAATTGTATATCAAGCAAATTTAAATAATTCATTGGACCATTTGGAATCGTCCTTCCGAATATCAAATCCATACTTTCTATAACTTATTATTCATGGATCTCGATAATATTTTAATCATTATAAATTAGAAACAATTCTGTTCTTCTTTTTTGAAAACATTCATTGCGAAAGCAGCTTACACTATTTCTTGATTTAGCTTATTGTGAAAATTATCTGAATTTACTGCTTGAAAGAAAGTATAAAATAAAAGAAGTATAAGATACATAAAATTTTATTTTGCTTTTTTTTTCGCAAAATAAAGATTTTGAAAAATTCAATGCTATATGTAGCAAAACTTGCGCAAGGCCTGCCTGAAAAAAAAACGCTTTACTGGCCAAAATAGCTCAAAAGTTGATATTTATTTTTAAAAAACGTCTTTTAGCGGGTTGAATCTCATTTAAAATTCATTTTAGATACATCCTCATATGCATGCAATTTCAGAATAGTCGCAGAAAATTTATGCTGAGACATCAATCTTCTAACTTTCAATTTATTCAAACTTGAAACAAATTCGATAGTAAATCAAACCATTTCCACCATAATGCGACATCTAAAGTGAAAGAAACGCCACACTTTGCAACACGAAACCTTATCGCAAGCTCTGTTGACGAACAAACGACACGCCTCGTCCATGACTTCCGTCCCTTTCCGGTAATGACCCATAAATCCAGTCCAGAGCTTATCGGGGCCGAGCGAGCTTTCTGTTGGCTCAGGCCCGGCCACCTCCATTAGTTTGACAGCCCCAGCGAGAGCTACAAATGGCCCCTCCATTGCGGTTGACTTCCGTCCGGAACACCTTGGCAGGCAAACATATGGCCGCTGGGTTTGGAACTGGTGCGACGTTGATTCCGTCGGCGTCGTCCGATGCTTATCAGGTGGTGAACAAATTATGCTCCATTAACTTGGGAACACCCTACAGTAAGTGTTACGGTGAAGGTTTCAAGGGTTGAGAGTTGACAGATTTTTGTTTTGTAAAGACATGGTGGAATTTGAATAAATTTGAACATTGAAAAACTCAATTCGTCAAAAACAAACAACAACGTTTTAGAAAATAAACACAGCTTTGTCATGCTACTGACTTTGCTGACGAAGTCTTGCGTGAATTCATGATGTAGACTGATTCAAAATTATTAAAATTTCAAAAATATAAACAGATTTATTAAAAAAAAATTCAAGGTGATCTTCCATTGTGATAAATTAATTCTTATATTCTCTTAAATCTTCTTAAACAATTATAAATAAATTTCGAGCCAGTCTAATATGAACTGAACTTCGGTCCGTTTCGTGCGACAAGGTGACATTATCGCGTGTGCCAACTCGGTTGGCACTGTCAAAATGCATGTAGCTTGCTAATAAACTCATTATCCGAAATTAATTAGCTGAAACCACGCCACGTTGGAGGAGAATCAGAGTTGAACACAGAACATACGGTATTTGTACTTGAATTTTGTTTATTTTTTGTTCATATTGAAAAAAAAAATGCTGAATGAAATGTAAAACATTAAAAATTGCTTTTTATGTCTTTTTTTTAATAATTTAGTTATGTTGTAATGATGATTAAATCAAGCTGCAATCATTCTACAGTAATCCCAAAAATAAAATGAGACGCAAACAGAATTTTATTTTTTGACCCAAAAAAACCACGCAAAATTTCGAAAGCAACACAGCACCAGGTGGATGCTGGAAAATGCAATTTGCAAACGTAGCTTAAAAGGATCCCAAGGATTGCTCTATCCTAGGAGTTCATCCCATGCTCCAATTGCCACCGTAAAAGCAAAAATGCATTGTTTGGACTTGCAGCTGATGATACAAATGAAACTGGACAATTGGATTCTTCGTTCTTTTGATGTTAGAGCTCAGTCTATTGCAGAAAACTGAAGTAGATTTTCGCCCAATGATCCATCTGGGTGCAAAATGAGCCCGAAATTAATCGTTTCTTCTACGGGATGTGACGTCCAATTTTGGCAGGCTTCAAAGGGATCTCCGTCGACCCTTTTTCGGAAACAACAAATAAATTGGAGACCCCGAAATGAAGACTTCTCTCGAAATCCCAGAAATCCCCGGTCTCTTAGGGACGGGAAGAAAAACAAACGAGAGACGACACCGGATGATTGTTTGAGATTTGATAAATGATACCCCGAAACAACGAGGGGAAGCTGATGAGGGGGCCAAGTTCAGGTATCCTGGATTTTGCCTTCTGGACGTAATCTTCTCTTGAGGGAAAACAATCACTGGTGCTCGCAAAAGTCAATGTCCTGTTCAAATAACGATAGTGAAGGGATGGCCTGGTCATACGACACCCCAGAGGACAGGGTCGGGGACCCTCCTTCAATCGTTTGGCTTTGCTGGCAGAAATTGGAGCATCATTTTTCATTACCCGTTTTTCATCCTCGGATTGAGTATGGGAAAACATCTTTTGAATGCGGAATTGTTAGCCGACCTGGAGGGGTCAATATTGTTCAGCTTTGCTTGGTTTCAGCATGTTTGATGAATTATTGCCAAATATTTTTTATTATTAAAATATTTAATTAATAAATTTATCAATTTATCAATTTATCAATTTATTAATTTATCAATTTATCAATTTATCAATTTATCAATTTATCAATTTATCAATTTATCAATTTATCAATTTATCAATTTATCAATTTATCAATTTATCAATTTATCAATTTATCAATTTATCAATTTATCAATTTATCAATTTATCAATTTATCAATTTATCAATTTATCAATTTATCAATTTATCAATTTATCAATTTATCAATTTATCAATTTATCAATTTATCAATTTATCAATTTATCAATTTATCAATTTATCAATTTATCAATTTATCAATTTATCAATTTATCAATTTATCAATTTATCAATTTATCAATTTATCAATTTATCAATTTATCAATTTATCAATTTATCAATTTATCAATTTATCAATTTATCAATTTATCAATTTATCAATTTATCAATTTATCAATTTATCAATTTATCAATTTATCAATTTATCAATTTATCAATTTATCAATTTATCAATTTATCAATTTATCAATTTATCAATTTATCAATTTATCAATATATCAATATATCAATTTATCAATTTATCAATTTATCAATTTATCAATTTATCAATTTATCAATTTATCAATTTATCAATTTATCAATTTATCAATTTATCAATTTATCAATTTATCAATTTATCAATTTATCAATTTATGAATTTATCAATTTATCAATTTATCAATTTATCAATTTATCAATTTATCAATTTATCAATTTATCAATTTATCAATTTATCAATTTATCAAGTTATCAATTTATAAATTTATCAATTTATCAATTTATCAATTTATCAATTTATCAATTTATCAATTTATCAATTTATCAATTTATCAATTATCAATTTATCAATTTATCAATTTATCAATTTATCAATTTATCAATTTATCAATTTATCAATTTATCAATTTATCAATTTATCAATTTATCAATTTATCAATTTATCAATTTATCAATTTATCAATTTAACAATTTATCAATTTATCAATTTATCAATTTATCAATTTATCAATTTATCAATTTATCAATTTATCAATTTATCAATTTATCAATTTATCAATTTATCAATTATCAATTTATCAATTTATCAATTTATCATTTTATCAATTTATCAATTTATCAATTTATCAATTTATCAATTTATCAATTTATCAATTTATCAATTTATCAATTTATCAATTTATCAATTTATCAATTTATCAATTTATCAATTTATCAATTTATCAATTTATCAATTTATCAATTTATCAATTTATCAATTTATCAATTTATCAATTTATCAATTTATCAATTTATCAATTTATCAATTTATCAATTTATCAATTTATCAATTTATCAATTTATCAATTTATCAATTTATCAATTTATCAATTTATCAATTTATCAATTTATCAATTTATCAATTTATCAATTTATCAATTTATCAATTTATCAATTTATCAATTTATCAATTTATCAATTTATCAATTTATCAATTTATCAATTTATCAATTTATCAATTTATCAATTTATCAATTTATCAATTTATCAATTTATCAATTTATCAATTTATCAATTTATCAATTTATCAATTTATCAATTTATCAATTTATCAATTTATCAATTTATCAATTTATCAATTTATCAATTTATCAATTTATCAATTTATCAATTTATCAATTTATCAATTTATCAATTTATCAATTTATCAATTTATCAATTTATCAATTTATCAATTTATCAATTTATCAATTTATCAATTATCAATTTATCAATTTATCAATTTATCAATTTATCAATTTATCAATTTATCAATTTATCAATTTATCAATTTATCAATTTATCAATTTATCAATTTATCAATTTATCAATTTATCAATTTATCAATTTATCAATTTATCAATTTATCAATTTATCAATTTATCAATTTATCAATTTATCAATTTATCAATTTATCAATTTATCAATTTATCAATTTATCAATTTATCAATTTATCAATTTATCAATTTATCAATTTATCAATTTATCAATTTATCAATTTATCAATTTATCAATTTATCAATTTATCAATTTATCAATTTATCAATTTATCAATTTATCAATTTATCAATTTATCAATTTATCAATTTATCAATTTATCAATTTATCAATTTATCAATTTATCAATTTATCAATTTATCAATTTATCAATTTATCAATTTATCAATTTATCAATTTATCAATTTATCAATTTATCAATTTATCAATTTATCAATTTATCAATTTATCAATTTATCAATTTATCAATTTATCAATTTATCAATTTATCAATTTATCAATTTATCAATTTATCAATTTATCAATTTATCAATTTATCAATTTATCAATTTATCAATTTATCAATTTATCAATTTATCAATTTATCAATTTATCAATTTATCAATTTATCAATTTATCAATTTATCAATTTATCAATTTATCAATTTATCAATTTATCAATTTAACAATTTATCAATTTATCAATTTATCAATTTATCAATTTATCAATTTATCAATTTATCAATTTATCAATTTATCAATTTATCAATTTATCAATTTATCAATTATCAATTTATCAATTTATCAATTTATCATTTTATCAATTTATCAATTTATCATTTATCAATTTATCAATTTATCAATTTATCAATTTATCAATTTATCAAGGTATCAATTTATCAATTTATCAAGTTATCAATTTATCAATTTATCAATTTATCAATTTATCAATTTATCAATTTATCAATTTATCAATTTATCAATTTATCAATTTATCAATTTATCAATTTATCAATTTATCAATTTATCAATTTATCAATTTATCAATTTATCAATTTATCAATTTATCAATTTATCAATTTATCAATTTATCAATTTATCAATTTATCAATTTATCAATTTATCAATTTATCAATTTATCAATTTATCAATTTATCAATTTATCAATTTATCAATTTATCAATTTATCAATTTATCAATTTATCAATTTATCAATTTATCAATTTATCAATTTATCAATTTATCAATTTATCAATTTATCAATTTATCAATTTATCAATTTATCAATTTATCAATTTATCAATTTATCAATTTATCAATTTATCAATTTATCAATTTATCAATTTATCAATTTATCAATTTATCAATTTATCAATTTATCAATTTATCAATTTATCAATTTATCAATTTATCAATTTATCAATTTATCAATTTAACAATTTATCAATTTATCAATTTATCAATTTATCAATTTATCAATTTATCAATTTATCAATTTATCAATTTATCAATTTATCAAAATATCAATTTATCAATTTATCAATTTATCAATTTATCAATTTATCAATTTATCAATTTATCAATTTATCAATTTATCAATTTATCAATTTATCAATTTATCAATTTATCAATTTATCAATTTATCAATTTATCAATTTATCAATTTATCAATTTATCAATTTATCAATTTATCAATTTATCAATTTATCAATTTATCAATTTATCAATTTATCAATTTATCAATTTATCAATTTATCAATTTATCAATTTATCAATTTATCAATTTATCAATTTATCAATTTATCAATTTATCAATTTATCAATTTATCAATTTATCAATTTATCAATTTATCAATTTATCAATTTATCAATTTATCAATTTATCAATTTATCAATTTATCAATTTATCAATTTATCAATTTATCAATTTATCAATTTATCAATTTATCAATTTATCAATTTATCAATTTATCAATTTATCAATTTATCAATTTATCAATTTATCAATTTATCAATTTATCAATTTATCAATTTATCAATTTATCAATTTATCAATTTATCAATTTATCAATTTATCAATTTATCAATTTATCAATTTATCAATTTATCAATTTATCAATTTATCAATTTATCAATTTATCAATTTATCAATTTATCAATTTATCAATTTATCAATTTATCAATTTATCAATTTATCAATTTATCAATTTATCAATTTATCAATTTATCAATTTATCAATTTATCAATTTATCAATTTATCAATTTATCAATTTATCAATTTATCAATTTATCAATTTATCAATTTATCAATTTATCAATTTATCAATTTATCAATTTATCAATTTATCAATTTATCAATTTATCAATTTATCAATTTATCAATTTATCAATTTATCAATTTATCAATTTATCAATTTATCAATTTATCAATTTATCAATTTATCAATTTATCAATTTATCAATTTATCAATTTATCAATTTATCAATTTATCAATTTATCAATTTATCAATTTATCAATTTATCAATTTATCAATTTATCAATTTATCAATTTATCAATTTATCAATTTATCAATTTATCAATTTATCAATTTATCAATTTATCAATTTATCAATTTATCAATTTATCAATTTATCAATTTATCAATTTATCAATTTATCAATTTATCAATTTATCAATTTATCAATTTATCAATTTATCAATTTATCAATTTATCAATTTATCAATTTATCAATTTATCAATTTATCAATTTATCAATTTATCAATTTATCAATTTATCAATTTATCAATTTATCAATTTATCAATTTATCAATTTATCAATTTATCAATTTATCAATTTATCAATTTATCAATTTATCAATTTATCAATTTATCAATTTATCAATTTATCAATTTATCAATTTATCAATTTATCAATTTATCAATTTATCAATTTATCAATTTATCAATTTATCAATTTATCAATTTATCAATTTATCAATTTATCAATTTATCAATTTATCAATTTATCAATTTATCAATTTATCAATTTATCAATTTATCAATTTATCAATTTATCAATTTATCAATTTATCAATTTATCAATTTATCAATTTATCAATTTATCAATTTATCAATTTATCAATTTATCAATTTATCAATTTATCAATTTATCAATTTATCAATTTATCAATTTATCAATTTATCAATTTATCAATTTATCAATTTATCAATTTATCAATTTATCAATTTATCAATTTATCAATTTATCAATTTATCAATTTATCAATTTATCAATTTATCAATTTATCAATTTATCAATTTATCAATTTATCAATTTATCAATTTATCAATTTATCAATTTATCAATTTATCAATTTATCAATTTATCAATTTATCAATTTATCAATTTATCAATTTATCAATTTATCAATTTATCAATTTATCAATTTATCATTTATCAATTTATCAATTTATCAATTTATCAATTTATCAATTTATCAATTTATCAATTATCAATTTATCAATTTATCAATTTATCAATTTATCAATTTATCAATTATCAATTTATCAATTTATCAATTTATCAATTTATCAATTTATCAATTTATCAATTTATCAATTTATCAATTTATCAATTTATCAATTTATCAATTTATCAATTTATCAATTTATCAATTTATCAATTTATCAATTTATCAATTTATCAATTTATCAATTTATCAATTTATCAATTTATCAATTTATCAATTTATCAATTTATCAATTTATCAATTTATCAATTTATCAATTTATCAATTTATCAATTTATCAATTTATCAATTTATCAATTTATCAATTTATCAATTTATCAATTTATCAATTTATCAATTTATCAATTTATCAATTTATCAATTTATCAATTTATCAATTTATCAATTTATCAATTTATCAATTTATCAATTTATCAATTTATCAATTTATCAATTTATCAATTTATCAATTTATCAATTTATCAATTTATCAATTTATCAATTTATCAATTTATCAATTTATCAATTTATCAATTTATCAATTTATCAATTTATCAATTTATCAATTTATCAATTTATCAATTTATCAATTTATCAATTTATCAATTTATCAATTTATCAATTTATCAATTTATCAATTTATCAATTTATCAATTTATCAATTTATCAATTTATCAATTTATCAATTTATCAATTTATCAATTTATCAATTTATCAATTTATCAATTTATCAATTTATCAATTTATCAATTTATCAATTTATCAATTTATCAATTTATCAATTTATCAATTTATCAATTTATCAATTTATCAATTTATCAATTTATCAATTTATCAATTTATCAATTTATCAATTTATCAATTTATCAATTTATCAATTTATCAATTTATCAATTTATCAATTTATCAATTTATCAATTTATCAATTTATCAATTTATCAATTTATCAATTTATCAATTTATCAATTTATCAATTTATCAATTTATCAATTTATCAATTTATCAATTTATCAATTTATCAATTTATCAATTTATCAATTTATCAATTTATCAATTTATCAATTTATCAATTTATCAATTTATCAATTTATCAATTTATCAATTTATCAATTTATCAATTTATCAAGTTATCAATTTATAAATTTATCAATTTATCAATTTATCAATTTATCAATTTATCAATTTATCAATTTATCAATTTATCAATTTATCAATTATCAATTTATCAATTTATCAATTATCAATTTATCAATTTATCAATTTATCAATTTATCAATTTATCAATTTATCAATTTATCAATTTATCAATTTATCAATTTATCAATTTATCAATTTATCAATTTATCAATTTATCAATTTATCAATTTATCAATTTATCAATTTATCAATTTATCAATTTATCAATTTATCAATTTATCAATTTATCAATTTATCAATTTATCAATTTATCAATTTATCAATTTATCAATTTATCAATTTATCAATTTATCAATTTATCAATTTATCAATTTATCAATTTATCAATTTATCAATTTATCAATTTATCAATTTATCAATTTATCAATTTATCAATTTATCAATTTATCAATTTATCAATTTATCAATTTATCAATTTATCAATTTATCAATTTATCAATTTATCAATTTATCAATTTATCAATTTATCAATTTATCAATTTATCAATTTATCAATTTATCAATTTATCAATTTATCAATTTATCAATTTATCAATTTATCAATTTATCAATTTATCAATTTATCAATTTATCAATTTATCAATTTATCAATTTATCAATTTATCAATTTATCAATTTATCAATTTATCAATTTATCAATTTATCAATTTATCAATTTATCAATTTATCAATTTATCAATTTATCAATTTATCAATTTATCAATTTATCAATTTATCAATTTATCAATTTATCAATTTATCAATTTATCAATTTATCAATTTATCAATTTATCAATTTATCAATTTATCAATTTATCAATTTATCAATTTATCAATTTATCAATTTATCAATTTATCAATTTATCAAGTTATCAATTTATCAATTTATCAATTTATCAATTTATCAATTTATCAATTTATCAATTTATCAATTTATCAATTTATCAATTTATCAATTATCAATTTATCAATTTATCAATTTATCAATTTATCAATTTATCAATTTATCAATTTATCAATTTATCAATTTATCAATTTATCAATTTATCAATTTATCAATTTATCAATTTATCAATTTATCAATTTATCAATTTATCAATTTATCAATTTATCAATTTATCAATTTATCAATTTATCAATTTATCAATTTATCAATTTATCAATTTATCAATTTATCAATTTATCAATTTATCAATTTATCAATTTATCAATTTATCAATTTATCAATTTATCAATTTATCAATTTATCAATTTATCAATTTATCAATTTATCAATTTATCAATTTATCAATTTATCAATTTATCAATTTATCAATTTATCAATTTATCAATTTATCAATTTATCAATTTATCAATTTATCAATTTATCAATTTATCAATTTATCAATTTATCAATTTATCAATTTATCAATTTATCAATTTATCAATTTATCAATTTATCAATTTATCAATTTATCAATTTATCAATTTATCAATTTATCAATTTATCAATTTATCAATTTATCAATTTATCAATTTATCAATTTATCAATTTATCAATTTATCAATTTATCAATTTATCAATTTATCAATTTATCAATTTATCAATTTATCAATTTATCAGTTTATCAATTTATCAATTTATCAATTTATCAATTTATCAATTTATCAATTTATCAATTTATCAATTTATCAATTATCAATTTATCAATTTATCAATTTATCAATTTATCAATTTATCAATTTATCAATTTATCAATTTATCAATTTATCAATTTATCAATTTATCAATTTATCAATTTATCAATTTATCAATTTATCAATTTATCAATTTATCAATTTATCAATTTATCAATTTATCAATTTATCAATTTATCAATTTATCAATTTATCAATTTATCAATTTATCAATTTATCAATTTATCAATTTATCAATTTATCAATTTATCAATTTATCAATTTATCAATTTATCAATTTATCAATTTATCAATTTATCAATTTATCAATTTATCAATTTATCAATTTATCAATTTATCAATTTATCAATTTATCAATTTATCAATTTATCAATTTATCAATTTATCAATTTATCAATTTATCAATTTATCAATTTATCAATTTATCAATTTATCAATTTATCAATTTATCAATTTATCAATTTATCAATTTATCAATTTATCAATTTATCAATTTATCAATTTATCAATTTATCAATTTATCAATTTATCAATTTATCAATTTATCAATTTATCAATTTATCAATTTATCAATTTATCAATTTATCAATTTATCAATTTATCAATTTATCAATTTATCAATTTATCAATTTATCAATTTATCAATTTATCAATTTATCAATTTATCAATTTATCAATTTATCAATTTATCAATTTATCAATTTATCAATTTATCAATTTATCAATTTATCAATTTATCAATTTATCAATTTATCAATTTATCAATTTATCAATTTATCAATTTATCAATTTATCAATTTATCAATTTATCAATTTATCAATTTATCAATTTATCAATTTATCAATTTATCAATTTATCAATTTATCAATTTATCAATTTTTCAATTTATCAATTTATCAATTTATCAATTTATCAATTTATCAATTTATCAATTTATCAATTTATCAATTTATCAATTTATCAATTTATCAATTTATCAATTTATCAATTTATCAATTTATCAATTTATCAATTTATCAATTTATCATTTATCAATTTATCAATTTATCAATTTATCAATTTATCAATTTATCAATTTATCAATTTATCAATTTATCAATTTATCAATTTATTAATTTATCAATTTATCAATTTATCAATTTATCAATTTATCAATTTATCAATTTATCAATTTATCAATTTATCAATTTATCAATTTATCAATTTATCAATTTATCAATTTATTAATTTATCAATTTATCAATTTATCAATTTATCAATTTATCAATTTATCAATTTATTAATTTATCAATTTATCAATTTATCAATTTATCAATTTATCAATTTATCAATTTATCAATTTATCAATTTATCAATTTATCAATTTATCAATTTATCAATTTATCAATTTATCAATTTATCTATTTATCTATCTTTCTATTTATCTATTTATCAATTAATAAATTTATCAATTTATCAATTTATCAATTTATCAATTTATCAATTTATTAATTTATCAATTTATCAATTTATCAATTTATCAATTTATCAATTTATCAATTTATCAATTTATCAATTTATCAATTTATTAATTTATCAATTTATCAATTTATCAATTTATCAATTTATCAATTTATCAATTTATTAATTTATCAATTTATCAATTTATCAATTTATCAATTTATCAATTTATCAATTTATCAATTTATCAATTTATCAATTTATCAATTTATCAATTTATCAATTTATCAATTTATCAATTTATCAATTTATCTATTTATCTATCTTTCTATTTATCTATTTATCAATTAATAAATTTATCAATTATCATAATACAGAGCGAGTTGTGGCGCTATAACCACGGCAAATAGTGTCCAGGGCATTCGTGGAAATACAATGTCCTATCCCAGAGGGTCCCGGAGTACCAAACCTTCTTAGCATGGTGCTCCCAACGAATAACACCAAAATCTTGGAGCGTATGGTGATGTGTCCCCACGCTTCTTCCTCCCCTGTCGATTCAGAATTGTGTTGTTGTTCGAACACTCAGTGCTCAAACTCAACCCAATTACGGGTCATCTCTGCGATACGGCTTTACGCAGTAGGCCTGGCCGCTTTAATGCTTGTGATGTTTCAATGCATTCTAATGCAATGGCGCACTGCAAATGTTAATAAATGACAAGAAGAGTGCTAGGCGTCATCTAACCTAAGCCACTCTCCAGGATCCCTTCGAAAGATTGGCTGCGCTAGGGTCAGATTAGATTAGATTAGATTAGATTAGATTAGATTAGATTATCAATTATCATAATACGTTTGAAATTAATGAATCATCTTTTTTCAATTTTCAATTCGGTTTTATTAGTGAATAATCAAAATGAATCATCTTCCAAACCAAAAACGTTCCCAAAAAAACTTTCACGCAACCGTTTGTACTCACCAAAAACAGGAAAGTGGTTCACCGACTTGACAACTTAATTTCGGTTCGCGTGTCCAGAGTGATGCCACCGAAATTAGTGGCGATGTCCGCTCAGACAGAATAGTGATTCGTTCAAAGAGTGAGAATTTTCGAGTGTGGAAAAGTTCGCACGGTTTGTTTTTCGGATGCGAAAAGTGGTCAACATGGTTCAAATTTTGAGATGAACTTGCGAATGATGATTGAAGTGATGCTCTGTGGGGGAGAATGGATTTTTTTGCCTACATCAGCATTTCAATTTCTTTGCAAACAATACAGAGGAGTAGCTTAAGCGCAATGCTTTCTATTACTCTAGAAAAATATTATTTTGAAAAATTACAAAAAAAAAGTTTCAAGATGACGATCCAAAAGAATCCAAAGACAGCAAAAATTAAAAAAAAAAAAACAAGAGCATGCTGATTGTGCCAAGAGTGCAAAAAAGTAACACGTTGATCAAATTAGAAAAACTACTAAGACCAGCGACGAATAGAGACAACAGCTGTCTAAAGGCGGAGCTTGATAGAGACACCACAGACCGTGCATGCAAAGTGAGAACGCGGTTTGTTATTTCAGGAAGGGTTATTTATGAGCCCTGTCGTGGCGGATGTCCACGATGGAATGCCAGCTGACGTGTCGTGTGTGTTAATTAATAATAATTAGCCAGCTGTTTTTGAATATTTGTTTTTGTTACAGGTTTCTTTCGAGAAAGAAAAATGTTGGGTGATCAATTTGGTTGATTGTCTTTTGTCTTTTGTCTTTTGTCTTTTGTCTTTTGTCTTTTGTCTTTTGTCTTTTGTCTTTTGTCTTTTGTCTTTTGTCTTTTGTCTTTTGTCTTTTGTCTTTTGTCTTTTGTCTTTTGTCTTTTGTCTTTTGTCTTTTGTCTTTTGTCTTTTGTCTTTTTTCTTTTGTCTTTTGTCTTTTGTCTTTTGTCTTTTGTCTTTTGTCTTTTGTCTTTTGTCTTTTGTCTTTTGTCTTTTGTCTTTTGTCTTTTGTCTTTTGTCTTTTGTCTTTTGTCTTTTGTCTTTTGTCTTTTGTCTTTTGTCTTTTGTCTTTTGTCTTTTGGCTTTTGGCTTTTGTCTTTTGTCTTTTGTCTTTTGTCTTTTGTCTTTTGTCTTTTGTCTTTTGTCTTTTGTCTTTTGTCTTTTGTCTTTTGTCTTTTGTCTTTTGTCTTTTGTCTTTTGTCTTTTGTCTTTTGTCTTTTGTCTTTTGTCTTTTGTCTTTGGTCTTTTGTCTTTTGTCTTTTGTCTTTTGTCTTTTGTCTTTTGTCTTTTGTCTTTTGTCTTTTGTCTTTTGTCTTTTGTCTTTTGTCTTTTGTCTTTTGTCTTTTGTCTTTTGTCTTTTGTCTTTTGTCTTTTGTCTTTTGTCTTTTGTCTTTTGTCTTTTGTCTTTTGTCTTTTGTCTTTTGTCTTTTGTCTTTTGTCTTTTGTCTTTTGTCTTTTGTCTTTTGTCTTTTGTCTTTTGTCTTTTGTCTTTTGTCTTTTGTCTTTTGTCTTTTGTCTTTTGTCTTTTGTCTTTTGTCTTTTGTCTTTTGTCTTTTGTCTTTTGTCTTTTGTCTTTTGTCTTTTGTCTTTTGTCTTTTGTCTTTTGTCTTTTGTCTTTTGTCTTTTGTCTTTTGTCTTTTGTCTTTTGTCTTTTGTCTTTTGTCTTTTGTCTTTTGTCTTTTGTCTTTTGTCTTTTGTCTTTTGTCTTTTGTCTTTTGTCTTTTGTCTTTTGTCTTTTGTCTTTTGTCTTTTGTCTTTTGTCTTTTGTCTTTTGTCTTTTGTCTTTTGTCTTTTGTCTTTTGTCTTTTGTCTTTTGTCTTTTGTCTTTTGTCTTTTGTCTTTTGTCTTTTGTCTTTTGTCTTTTGTCTTTTGTCTTTTGTCTTTTGTCTTTTGTCTTTTGTCTTTTGTCTTTTGTCTTTTGTCTTTTGTCTTTTGTCTTTTGTCTTTTGTCTTTTGTCTTTTGTCTTTTGTCTTTTGTCTTTTGTCTTTTGTCTTTTGTCTTTTGTCTTTTGTCTTTTGTCTTTTGTCTTTTGTCTTTTGTCTTTTGTCTTTTGTCTTTTGTCTTTTGTCTTTTGTCTTTTGTCTTTTGTCTTTTGTCTTTTGTCTTTTGTCTTTTGTCTTTTGTCTTTTGTCTTTTGTCTTTTGTCTTTTGTCTTTTGTCTTTTGTCTTTTGTCTTAAAAACCTTTCCAGCTAAATTCAAAGTTGCCAAAATTTTAATTGAACAATTACTCTGCGACGTTTTTTTTTTTTTGAACGATGAGATGATTTCGCGTGACGATAATCGCTTCAAAGATTTGCTTGAAGCACACCTGTTTTTTATTTTGTCTCGTTGAGCTATGTCACTTTTTCATCTGACCGCGCTCGTCAACTCAAAACTCACACGTAGAGTTTCTCAAGCGAAATTTGAGTTCAAGACGAAGAGCAACTCACTTAAAAAAAATGAAGAATGTAATTTTTGAGGTTTAGTTGGTTTCTGCATTTTAATTCATATTTCTTACATTTACAGGCATATTTTCAAAAAATAGCAAATACTTCTTAAAACAAGTGGTGGCCGTTTTTGGCTCCTTCTTATCAATTGTTTTTTTCTTCCCTTTCGGAACATTCATCCAACTGTCAAGCCTCTTCCACGCGAGGTATGATGAGTGTGGAAACAACTTAATTTTGACAAAGTTCCTCGAATTAATCATACTTGCGTGTTGTCGGCCGGTTTATTTTTTGTTGTTGCTTGGCAACGGTTTACACTTTTGATGGATGCTGGAATTCTGGTACTCTTTTTTTTCTAGGTTGACTGGAAATTAAGTTTTGTGTTGTTGAAATATTTCTCAGGTCAAATAGCCTCTTAAGCCTCTTTTAAGTTTTGTAGATGTATAGAGGAACATATTGGAGTCATTCAGATTCAAATCAATAATACCTTAAAAATAGTAACTTATAAAGGTTTTACTTTTTTCATAAAAATGTTTCCTAAAATTACGAAAATTTTAGATAAATGACAAGAAACGCAATGCTATTAAATATGGAAAGTTTTTGGAATTTACAATTATTTAACACTGGGCAAATAAATATACCTAAAATTTCAACTGTTTTTTTTTTCTCAATTTATTTTTAACTAAAAGTTAGAACAAAAATACAAAACAACAGTGATTTATGGCAAAGTGTACATGCTTACCTTCCTGAACCCTTCAACTAACAACTAACTTCAATTAAACAAAAACTAATTACCCAAAACTGACTGCTCTATTGACCGATTTAATCTGGTCTCAAGAATGGTAGAGGAGCAAGCGGATAGACACCTATATTTAGCGTAGCTCGATGTAATTAGCGATTCGTAACAACCGACCAAATTACCTTTTCGGCTATTGTTTTGACGTGACCACAGAAGTTTTTTTTTTCAAATTTCTTGTTCCTTTTGTAATTGCCGCCTCTCATTGAAAGAGCGATTCAGCGATGATGAGTTAGAAACACCACCCCGGTTTTCGTTGCGGCTGTGCGCAGGGAGGAAAAACTACCGGAGATAAATAAAGTCATTATAAAACACACTTTTTCCTTTCGAGCTCGCGCCCGTTTCCCTTTTATTTCGTGGATGAATAACAACGACGGTCGCTTTTTTTTGTCTGCGGTTGTTTAGCTGTCAAGGTTTTTGCTTTGATCGTAGTATTGTGTTTCTTGCGAAAAGGAAGTGATGAAATAGTTTTATTTAAATAAATGTAATACTGGGAATATCAGGGCTCTTCTTAAAAAAAATGAAATAAACACTAAAAACATTATTTTTACGCTAATTTTAACAGAAAGATTGAGTTTGTCTATACAGCGATTCCAAGTCAAACCAGCAGGATCTAGATCAAATGTGCCCAGATTCGGCTCAAATTTTATTTGGGAGGGAACATAAAAAAATTAAGTGTTTTGGAACCGGGATCTGCCATTCATTGCAATTATAATAACATGAAAATTCCATTTTTTCTCAATAATTTTACAAAACTATACGTATTTTTGAAAAAAATACTCAGAACTTAAGTTTTTAACAATTTGGGTATCAAATGATCGGAATTTTTTCATACATTACGAATGTAATAATTTTTTTTAAATTACTCAATATTTTCACAAAACTACGTTTTTTTTCGAAAAAAAACTTATAATTTCAATTTTTCGCCGTATGGGTATGAAATGATCGGGATCTTTCATACATTTCAAATGTTTATTTTTATATTTCAAAACATATTTTGCAAATACTCAAAAGTCTCACAAAACTTCGGACTTCTGAAAAAGTTTTTCACGATATGGGTAGCAATTACTGAAAATTTTAGTATTTTTCGATTAACGTAGTTTTGTGAAAATTTTGAGTATTTTCATAAAAAATATGTTAATACATTCGAAATTAAAAAAAAATCCAAGGTTTCAACATTTGGATGAAAAAAGTGTTTGAAAATGCTTTTTACAGGCGTACAGTTGTTGCCAAATACATCGTTTTGAAAATATCGAGGTATTGATGGATTTTTTTCCTCAATTTTTTTTGTGGGACTGTACATTGGTATTTAATGAAAATTTAAAATGTTTTTAAAGGAGTTCAAACATGCTAAACATGATTATAAACGCGGGAAATTGCATTTTAACTGGTTTTCAGTTGGTTAAAAATAAATTTGAAACCCATATTGAAAAAAAAAATCTTGAGTATTTTTTTGAAAATTTGAAAATTGATGATTTTCATTATTTTCCAAAAATGTTGTTATAACATTCGAAATATATTAAAAACAAGCCAAACCCAACAAACTTCGTCTTGACTTTTTTTGTTTCTTGACGTATAGCTTGTTTGCTTATTTAGCCCCCTGTGATCAAAATTCGAGTTTACGTAAATTTATCCATACAATCTCCAGATACACCGGAATCGATCCCAGAATGGCAAATAAACCTTCTTTGAACTTATACGAACCCAAAGCAACAAAGAGCACCTCGATCTGACGCTTTGTATTAAACTGATTCGCGTTCGAACAAAACCATTGAATTTTTTTAAATATAAATACGCAGTTTTGTGAAAATTTTGCATACTTTCAAAAAATGTTTTTATTACATCCAAAATGTGTGACAAAACTCAAATCGTTTGATAGAAGAAATTTAATTTTAGTATTTTTTTCAAAAATACATAGTTTTGTGAAAATTTTGAGGATTTTCAAACATTTGTGTTAAATTTTTCGAAATTTATGAAACAATCCTGTTCGCTTGATTAATATTGTTAAAAAAACTGAAATTTTGAGTAATTTTTCGAAAATACGTAGTTTTGTGAAAATATTGAGAAATTTTAAAATATGTTTTTATTACATTCAAAATATATGAAAAAATCCCGATCGGTTGATACCCATATTCAGCAATTCCATTTGAAAAGAGCCTAAACCAAAAAAAAAGTTCTCCGATCGGGCTCAAAATTTTTCTGGGGGTTCCTTGGCCAAAATAATTAGACCCGTATTTTTTTGTTTGGCCATTAGGGTGGCCTACATCGTGCTAGGGTGGTTCAAAAAATGGCAATTTTCGTCATTTTTCGCAAAAACCACTTTTTTCTAAAAATCATATCTCCGCGCCATTTCATCCGATTTTAGCTGTCTTAGACGCAAAAGAAAGGTGATGAGTTTGGCTATTTGGGAAAAATAGTAAAAAGTTCCAAAAATCTAGCTTAACTATTGAAAAAGTCGTATGAAAACTTAAAATGGCGTTTTGACCGTGTCTGGACCAAAGAGCCTATGTCTGAAAATATTTTTATCGGATTCCTCGGAAAATTTCACTTAACATATCAAAAAATTGGCGATGTCGAACCGTACGTTTCCGAGATATGATTTTTTGAAAAAAAAACTGCGTTTTTCGACGCGCCACGCGCAAAAACGGGAAAATGACGAAATCGGCAAAAAATCAACTTTTTCCACTAAAACTGCGATAACTTTAAAATTTCAGCGATGACCTATAGATGTTATGGTACCAAAAGTTGCGTCTCTCAATTACGAAAATTTTGGTACCCAGACATGTATAGGTCATCGCTGAAATTTTAAAGTTATCGCAGTTTTAGTGAAAAAAGTTGATTTTTTGCCGATTTCGTCATTTTCCCGTTTTTGCGCGTGGCGCGTCGAAAAACGCAGTTTTTATTTTCAAAAAATCGTATCTCCAAAACGTACGGTTCGACATCGCCAATTTTTTGATATGTTATGTGAAATTTTCCGAGGAATCCGATAAAAATATTTTCAGACATAGGCTCTTTGGTCCAGACACGGTCAAAACGCCATTTTAAGTTTTCATACGACTTTTTCAATAGTTAAGCTAGATTTTTGGAACTTTTTACTATTTTTCCCAAATAGCCAAACTCATCACCTTTCTTTTGCGTCTAAGACAGCTAAAATCGGATGAAATGGCGCGGAGATATGATTTTTAGAAAAAAGTGGTTTTTGCGAAAAATGACGAAAATTGCCATTTTTTGAACCACCCTAGCACGATGTAGGCCACCCTAATGGCCAAACAAAAAAATACGGGTCTAATTATTTTGGCCAAGGAACCCCCAGAAAAATTTTGAGCCCGATCGGAGAACTTTTTTTTTGGTTTAGGCTCTTTTCAAATGGAATTGCTGTATTGTTAAAAACTAAAATTTGAGTATTTTTTCGAAAATACGTAGTTTTGTGTAAGTTTTGAGTATTTTCAAAAACTTTTGGTATTACATTCGAAATGTATGAAAAATCCCGATCGTTTGACACCCATATCGTAAAAAACTGATATATTGAAAAAAAAAAATCAAAAATACGTAGTTTTGTGATTTTTTTTTGTATTTTCAAAAATTTTGTTATTTCATTCGAAATGTATGCAAAAATTCAATTCATTTGATACACATATTGCAATTAAAATCATTTTGAATATTTTTTCGTGGAACATGGCATTTAAAAAAAACAGGAAAAATACGTATGAAGGCCTTGGCAAAATTTCACTTCGGATAATCGAATCAAGAAAAAAAAATTTCGTTGTCTTATTTTTGATTGTTGAGCTTTAGTGATATAAATTTAAAAAACCAAATGGCGGCCAAAATGGCAATGACGAAATATTGAAAAAAATTTTTTTATTTTACAGCAATCAATTATTTAAATAAGACTAAAATGGGGTCGCAGAACTCGAACTGTTTTAAGGCTGTTGCAAATATTTTTCAAAGTTTATGTCCCTCAGCTCTGACCAAAGTCGAGAAGGGGGGGGGGGGGGGGCAAGCCAAGGTTTCAACATTTGGATGAAAAAAGTGTTTGAAAATGCTTTTTACAGGCGTACAGTTGTTGCCAAATACATCGTTTTGAAAATATCGAGGTATTGATGGATTTTTTTCCTCAATTTTTTTTTTATGGGACTGTACATTGGTATTTAAAGAAAATTTAAAATGTTTTTAAAGGAGTTCAAACATGCTAAACATGATTATAAACGCGGGAAATTGCATTTTAACTGGTTTTCAGTTGGTTAAACTTTAGTTTTCATAAAAAATATGAAATTTTTCGAAAAAATATTAATTTGGCCCCCGATTTTTCAGGCCAACTTTGAAGGAGGGGGGGGGGGGGCGACATAAACTTTAAAAAATATTTGCAACGGCCTAAGAAAATAAAAAAAAATACGAAATTTTTTTTTTCGTTATTCTAATAACCGAAGTCCCATTACAAACCTTCGGATAATGGAGTCTAGACTATAAATCATATTTTATTGCAACTAAATCTTGATGAACCTTTGTCCTGTAGTTTTTTGTGCTTGATATGTTTTTTGTCAATGTCTGACCAAAGAGCCAACTTTAAAGATTATTTTTTTTAATAATAATTTTTGTTTTTTTTTTAAATATATTCCTTTAGATGGATAACTCCTCGTCCAAACTATCAAAAAAACCCCTTGCAAACGGGCCGCACTCGTTTCGGGAAGCCCCCCGCTCCCATCCGAAATTACAATTATCCACGCCTCGTAGGTGCACAATGGCCCCGATGATGCCGACGACGGCAAACTATGATACCGAGTCTGGCCTCCGGGACCATTGGTCAGTGGGGTGCACCAGGCCAGATTGTAGACGGCGATGAGAAAATTGGTGGTTTTTGGACGCGCTCCTGGGTGCGACTTTGGTCGAGAGTAGAAAACAAAAAGTTGAACGACAAAAAAACGCGCCGAAATAGATGGTAGCCAGCCGTCGGTAAACAACAATAAAAGAACGCCAAACTACCGCGGAACGGGAATTGAACCGTGCACTATCAGGTGGCGACGGCAGAGTTATAGTTATGGGGGGCAGGACTGTGTCGGTGGAGTTGGGTTCCTTTGAGGACCAGAAGTTTGAGTCGATGTAGAAGGTAATTTGAAAGCTTTCGGAGTCGCCAAATCTTCAGAATCTTGGAGTCGTTTCTAAAGATTACTAACTCCTAAACACTGGTTAGGAAGGATTTTGAAGTTACAACCCTGACAATATCCGCGGTCACCAACAAAAAAAGTTAAGGTGTGCGCCCAAATAACTCAAAATAATACCAAATTTATGCCGGATTGTCTGAACCATTTCGGCTGCATTTGAAATTGATACCTGTTGTTGTTTTTTTTTTCTCTTCAAAGACCCAAGACTCGTTATCTTGTCGGTTTAAGGTCAGAAATTTTTTATTTGGTTGTAGTTCCCTGGCGTTTGTTTGATTTGGTCACGCTCTGTTGATCTTTGCCGGTTTCCCTCGTTTTTTTTTTTCAAATGGATCCACGGGATGTTGTAGTTCATAATTTTACGAAATTAGCCTGTATCACCGAATTTTTAATGCAAGCTCTGCGCTAGGCAGTAAAACTATCTCGCACCTTTGGCAATTATTGTGTTTTAAGGGGTTACCTCATCATTAGTTTTTCATGAGAAGTTATTCAAATTATCTAAGCGTGAAACTATCAGAGATAATATTTGTTTCAATACACAACATTAAGATTTAATAAAAAAAATAACAAAAGATATTAATTTAACATTCAATGTAGTCTTGAAGAGTTTTTTTTAATTCAATTCAGCTGGGTTTAAGCTTATAAACGCAAAAACAATGTCATGATAAACTGAAATCGATTTGCAGTGTCCAAAAAAGTAGTTTGGCATTTAATTTCACATCTAATTCCTACAAAATAAGAAAAAAAGACAGTTATTTCCAAGTTATTGACGCTTGAATGAAAAAAGTATTATGAAATGCATTTTACAGTTGCCCAGTTGTTTTTCAATCATTAGTTTGAAAGAATTTTTCAGCAGTACTGTACAACGGAATTTCCCAAAAATTCAAAATATTTTTGATCGATCCCAAACATGTCCATTTTTTTCAAATGATTAGACTCCTATTTTCATAAAAAATTTAAGTTATTTTTTTCTGTTTGACCCCTGATTATTTGGAACGGTTAAACAAATAAACTCTGAACAGCAAGTTGTTGGGCTTGGCAATCCAAGCAACTTTGTCAAAGACACCAAATTTTGATCTCGTAAGCTACGCCTTCTACGACCAAATTTAAAAAAAATCATCTGCGCAAACCTTCAAAAATCAGTTTTTTGAACGTAGCAATTCAGGGCTAAGTTTTAAGGAGTTCGGACGTGGAATTTGTTCGGTGCCGAAAAGTTGACGTTTTTCTTCGGTTTAGATTCATTTTTCATTGGAAAATTCCAAGAAAGTTTCTGATGAGTTAGTCAAATTTATTTGTACTGTAAGTAAATCTACATGCTGAAGACAAAACTGAAGCTCTGCGTGTTTTTTTTTGTGTGGCGTAACGGAAAGGATTTCCGTCTGGTTCCAGCCGTTCCGGCATGCCCAGAAGCTGTCCACAACCTGCGAATGCCTGGATTCGATGATGTTCTAGTGAAGCAACAGCATCGTATTCGATGTATATGCGGTTTGTTGTATGCTTTGAAGAACCTTGGTGAGATCTTTCCATTCTTTTGTTTTGCTTGATATTTTATATTATATTCTATTTATCAAATGTAATATTCTTCCTACCCCACACCATCTTCCATGTCCTTAATCCAAATTCCACCCCTCTCCTTCCTCTTCCCCCTCCGAAAAAAATCAATTACTTGCCAAATTAACACATACACAACCAACCACAACTCATTCAGAGCGTTTGGTATGGTATGTCCACGCATCCTTCCTGCCCTGTTGATTCTGTGAAATGTGATCCGTTGTCAGAATCTGTCTCTGCGGTTAATGCAACGCAGTAGGCCTGGCCGCTTTAAGTTTTGCAATACATGTTCGGGGTTATTCGGATGTAATCTAACCACAAGTTTTTCCAGGATGCTTTCTTCGGACTGGCTGCGCTTGTGTTCGATTAGATTAGATTAGATTAGATTAGCAATTCAAGATAAAGTTTTAAACAAAAGTGATTTTTCGAAATTTTAAAAATTGTGAAATTATCTTAAAGAAACTTAAAATATGACCAAATATTGATTGTTTAAAACTTTGGCTCAATTATGAGGGCGGATTTAGTTTCAGTGGGCAAGATTACATGAAACGAAGAGTATGTAGGACAATTTACGAAATTAGTCAGGGTGGTCTCAAACACTTTTCCCTTGAATGTTAACCATTTTCAAATGAAGATATTTCGAGTTTAAGACAAAAATCCATGAGATTTTTTTCAGGAAGTTTTTTGTAGTGCAAGATCTCCCTATTTGAATGCAACCTTGCGCTTGAAATACCCGGCGCCTTTTCGAGATATTTAAGTTAAAAATTTACATCTTTTTTACCTTAAAATGGCTGTAACTGTTGACCCTTGAGTTCAAATTAATTTGCCAAAAAGTAAACATGTTCGTTTTTTAGAGCTCTTAAAGCGCTCCGAACATCAATTTTCTCTTAAACTTAATCCTAAATTGACACTTCAAAAAAAAAAAAAAAAAAAAATGATGTTGGATGGTTTGCTCAGATGTTGTCTATAAATTTGATCTTAGATTACGATTTGGTCTTAGATTATAGATTAAGACTTAGATTACGAGATAAAATTTAGGTGTCTTAGACAAAGTCGCTGAGATTGGCAAGCCCAACAACTTTCTAGAAGTCAAAAAAAAAAAAAAATCCCAAGTATTCCTGACAGTTAGATTTTCAAAATCACCCTAATCCTAAACCACCCTAGTTTCATCAAAACCTAAAGTTGCCCCTTTCTATTTGCAACATCTCTTCTCAAGACACCAAAGCTTCAAATCTTCACTTAATTTTGCAATTGGTCCAGTGTGTACCATATCGTTGGTGTCTATTGCCAAAATTAAGGGAAGTAACATGACGAAAAGGGTGCAAATATAAATCGACCAAAATAGTTTTTTTTTCATTTTATTTTTTTTTTGCTGTAGTGAAATTAATGTTAATTAAATATAATAAAAAATGTTCTTTCCTGTGATTGTATTTAATTCTAAGTTAGAACCTGACTAAACTGATAATTCAAGCAATCCAATGTAATTGGACCAATGTGCTTTTATAAACTAGCAGCCTATTTTAAATTTGGACGTCACTTGTTCATTTGGTCAGTTTTTGATTTTGAGCTGTGCTTGCGAAATTTTGACTTTGTTTGTGATAGCTGACAGAACACTCCAATCGTCTTCACCACGGCAACCTGATTTTTACATTCTACATTCGTAAGTTTCACACACAAAAAAATGAGTGCTACGCAAAGTCACTCACACAATCATTGACAATATCAATCTCCAGGGAAAAATCGCTTAGACAGCGGTCGTTTGACATTCTACCGAGATTCCGATCATCTCTCCAACGATAGCCATCATATGACTTCTGTTACCACGCAGCGTACACTAGGAAGAGAGGATAAAACCGAGAGAAAGAAAAAGAGCACGTTGTCTCGTTCGGGCGGCTGCTTGAGTGGTGCTCATTTTTCGTTTGTTTCGTTTTCGTGTTTACGTTGACTGACCGTCGCCAAGCAATGACGATCATGATAGGCGCTGTGTGTCAGCGATCAAAATTCGTTTTGGGAAATGATTGCTGACAGAAAGCTCTATCGAATATCGAGCAGTCCCATTCAGTGAGCATTGATTCTGAGTCAATAGGTATGATCTATTTATGAAAAGTTCATTTTTAGATCATGAACTGTAAGTGACAATGACAGTTTTTTTTTCAATTAACTTTTTCAAAAATTTCTCTGATTTGGACGCCTGACCAGTTCAACTCGTCTTCACCCAAAAATAAATGGAACAATTTTTCTCTTTGCGTACTTTACAAATAATTAGTGCTTGCAAAATTCGTACTTTCTGCTCATAATGTAATTAAAAATCTGAATTCCGATTGGATTATTGAAGAAACACAAAACGAAATGCATCGACTTAATTAGACACAAGTGTTTATCGATGCATCCTTCAAATAATGCCATCGTAAATAGTTAATTCAATTACACGTCAGAGTGGTTAAATTTCGTTAAATTGGTCGAACATGACCGAAACTACTGGTCCCGAAAAATGGTTCCTTTTTTCGCCAGACTGATCAAGAATTACAGTGCAAACACCTTTACGTTTTACGGTTGAATAAAACAAGATGATGCGTTAAATGGCAGGGACGAGTTATCACGATCATCGAATTTATTCCATTAATTACATAAATGGCAGTTACTCCATTGCTATATTAACCTGTAATTGATCGGAAATAAAATCGAATGCAGTTCATAATTGCAGCTCTGAAAATAGAGCGTCCAATTTCCCGTCCCGGGAAAAAAATTCCCGGGAATTCCCGGGATTTCCCGGAAAAAAATATTTCCCGTTTCCCGGGAAATTTGTAAATTTCCCGGGAATTCCCGAAATACAAGCAGAAGTATACATTTTCCTACCTTTTTGGCACCAATGTTTTGAAATTATACAAAAAATAATAATTGGAGATTTGATTTTTTTTAGTTCCATCTACTGTTTATTTTAACAAATCAGCTTGTCTGTAAATTTCATGTCAAGATTTAATTCAGATAATATTTATTTCTGATGCATTCACCACTAGGAATATTGTTTGCTTATGTGTTGGACAACAAAACTTACGCTGTTATGGAATTCGCTTCGCTTCGCTTCGCTTCGCTAGGAGACGGTGATTTTAGCGGATTGCAGACTGGATTTTCGCCATGTGATGTGATGATTGTCTAAGCCCAAGTTGCCTAGGAATCGATAATTAGGAATAGAACCAATTCCACCTGAACCAGATTCTCACCACCATGGCAGCCGTCCATTGCCGGCCGCTCCCATCTCCACCGCGCACCAGGGACAAGGAAAGGGAATTGGAAGACGGGAAGTGTTGATGCTCCACTTTTTTAAGAGTATTAAGGGAAAATCTCCACGGTATCCTCAAGTAAGTTTCGCTTGGAGTTGGACGGTTTTTGGGAAGGTGAATGGTCTGAGGAGCCACCCTAGGCGAGTGGTAACGACCTTTGGCATTGTTGTTCGAATTCTTTATGTGTTCTCATTTCTAATGGGAATGCTTTCAATTCTTCTCATCTCTTATTTATTGGATGAATTCTATCAGTCGCCCAGGCTATTTATAGCGAGGTATTTTTAGATTCAATTTCAACTGCGCTTGCAAATCTTGCATGCAATCTTGTTTGAGTTCTGATGTTCAACTTGCATTCAATGCGATTCTAAGTCCGATTCTTGGTTTCATTCTACCAGAGTCTGATTCCTCCTCAAGCTACCAATGCTCCACGGTTAAGTGGAAAGCATTTTGCTTACCAATCCTAAGAACAGGGGATCGAACCCCGCCGTGAGCTTGAAGTTTTTCATTAATTCCAAATTCAATGAGTCCAGAACTTTCTCGTAGGGAGCAGATGGGTATCGAACCCAGAACCATTCGCTTATAAAGCGAACATCGTAACCATTCAGCCACGACCGCTCCTCAACAAAACTTACGCTGTTATGGAATGAATAGAAACTATTTTATTTTTGACAACCTTTTTTAATGTTTTTTTTTTGTTCTATCATTTGAAAATAAGATGTTTACATCTTCCGGCCAAGATCAACATTGAGATTTGCTTGACTTTTTTTGAACATGTTAGATGGAAACTGAACTGATATAATTAAGTTTTTAAAAAAGGTTTGTGTAAGAAGAATTTGTTTCTAAGTATTCGAGAAATTACAGATTGAAGTTATAAATTTATGAAGCACGTGAGCTACCAAAGGCGTAAGAGGGTTATATATGAAAAAATATCGTTGAATTTCAACCACTTTTAAATGCTCGACATTATTTTAATCTAATTGATTTATTAGGCTGAATACCATATAACTAAAGTAATATAATAAAACCATGAAAAACCATTTAAAAACAACTTCGTATCAAATTTTCAAGTTGAAAAATAGTGTTTCAGGTTAAAAAGCGCTAGAAATTAGATTTTTAAGGTAAATTCAATGATTATTTATTCACAAGTTGATTTTTTTGGTTTTTTTATTTTTACTTTATGGTCACTGAGACAAGTTTAAAAGCAATTTCATGGTTGTGGAGCATAGATTTTCACTGTCCAAACACATTGATTTAAAAAAATCCTTCTCAACAAAAATACTAATAATATTTTTTTTCATTTGGGACGATTTGAAAGATTTCAAAATTAGAAAGTTAATATATTTTCTCAAAGTTGCATGATTTTTTACAAGCAGTCAAGCCATTAATTGATCCTCACACTCATTTTGACCATTAAATTTGTTGTTCTATACAATTTCGTTGCAGAAGATTAATCAGAAACAGGATTAGAATAATTTTCGTTAAATTTCAAATTTCCCGGGAATTCCCGGGATTTCCCGGGAAATTTGTTGAAAATTTCCCGTTTCCCGGGAATTTTGTAACCCCGGGAAATTGGACGCTCTATCTGAAAATGTCCATTTGAGTGCTGATTAACGTTGTCAATTTTGACAAGACTAGTGAGTGGTAACGTAACGACCTTTTTGAAACAAAATCAAGTAACCCCTTAAGCTCTAACGCGAAGCGTTATAAAGGAGCGAAGGGAAGCCAGAAGGAAATGATAGTAAAAATACACATATTTTCCGGTTATTAAATTCTAATTACATGACGCACAACATTTTTTTCCGTGGGGAAGTCAATCGCGTGCATCAGCCGTCACTGCTCTTGCTCGAACGAGCTGATAAAGTCATTATGGCAGCGTTTCCAAAAGTCGGCTTTTTCTCTATTTGGCATCAAAGGGGAAGCGTTCTGAAAAAAAATATGTGCAGCAGACCCTGTTATTAGTCCTCGTTAAAATGTATCGATGCGAACGGGTGCTTTTTTGGAGGTTCTTTTTCGGACATTTTCTACTGGTTCATACTGGGGCGCAACAAATTGTTAAATTATGCGAATATATTTTCGTCCAGGCTGAGGTTTGCCCGCACTGTTCAGTCATGGGAACTTTCCGATTGAGTTAATGGAAAAGTTGCAAAAAATTGTAATGCAAAATAATCTCAATTTATTCTTGTTTTGGAACGGTCGTAATGTGATGTTTTGACCATTTGTAATCAGCTCTGACGTATATTCTCTGATTTTTTATTCATTGTAGGATGATTGAAACATTGGAAAATAATATCTAGTTGTTACATTTTCATTAACAAAATGCTGAATATGAATACATTTATTTTTTCAATGATCTGAAACAACCTGTGGTAAACAAGATAACAAGTTAAACTTCGTTACTGTTTTGGAAATAAATTTTAAAATAATTGGTACGAAATTTTTAAAAACTGGGTTAAATAATGTTTTCTACGCTGAATTCATTAATTTTTTTTTATTTATTCCAGTATCTTTGATATTTTTAAACTTTAGGTAAAAATTTTATTTGAATTGTATTTACTTGAATTTGCAAAAATTGAGATTTATTATTAGTATTCCTATAAATGTATCCTTACAATTTTGCGGGATGTTAATACCAAAAGGGTTTTTGAATATCTGAAAATTTGTATCATGATAAAGGATTTTCTTATCGATATATACGTTATATTCAGGACATTTCAAAAACAAATAAATGCACTCCGGAAATTATTATTTTACTCTTTATCACTAATAGTTGTATTCCCAAAACACGTACTTTTCAACAGTGTATCCCTCTAGAATTTCGCAAAATTCTTTGAGAAAAAAACTTGATAGAATAAAATCCCCAGTTTAGTTGTTTGGCGTTTTTTGATGAAACTGAATTCCTAATATTTTGATTTCAAGATTTTTAGTGACTAAACATGCACTTTTTGCACTAAATGATTTGAAAAAAAAAAGATTTTTAAAGAAGAATTGTAAAAAAATAACTAAAAAACTAATTTAAATTTTACCTGCGAATTCCCAATTCAAAATGACTCTACAATTTTTTTATAAGGTGCACTGTTTCAAATTAAAGACATTTTCATGTATTTTTTCAGGCCTTTTTTTTAACATTTTGAAATTTTAAAATACTTTATGAAGGCGTCTGTGCAGAATAACGTTTTGAAAAAGTGTCTTAAAATATTTTTTGCAATTCCGTTGTGAAAAAAATTACTTTTTCTGTCATTTTCGCAAAGGCCTACTTTTCTCTACTAAAACCATAAGAATCCTAAAGTAATACTTATCGATACATGTGCGGAAAAGTTCTACTTTTCAGCAATGAAATTAGTGCTGAAAAGTTAAACTTTTCAGCACTATTATCGAAAAGTTATATTGTTCAATATTGTTTTGGATTTATCGGTGATTAGACTAAACACGTAGACGATTTGCTTAAAATTTAATTAAAATTGTGTTTTTTTGGAATCGCAAAAAACATTGTTAAGAACTCGTTGTAAAAATTGTTTTTTTCGGCATTTGTCGTTATTATATAACTCGGTTAACCTCAGCGCCGTACCTAGGGGTTGGCGCAGTTGACGACCGCCAAGGGCGCCAGCCTTTGGGGCCGCCGAAAACGATGATTGTACAAATTTGTCATGTTATTATAAAATCCTAGAAAGGTATTCAGAACAAAAGGGCGCCAAATTTTAAAGTAGGACTACAAAATAACTCGATAATCTTGGTCGGAATATTACAAATATTACTTAAATAATATTATTAATTAAATTCTCTCAATTCATTTATCAAAGGGGCGCTCAAGTGGCAAAAAATTCAGGGTTTTATAACAATTCTTTGAAATAGCTAGAGATTGTATATTCCAACTACAGTATATAAAATTCAATTTAAATTTCACCATTTTTTCCAGCATCAGGAACCATCAAGCTTTTTTATGTTTTGAAGTATTTTTTTTATATAATCAGCTATTTAATTGAAATTTACACATTTCTATTGAAAATCTGAAATAAAAAGAATAAGATATTTCAAGTTTAAAGAAAATGGCATTTGAGATATTTTTATCGTTTTAAATGCAAACTTGTGCGTTGAGATTGGCCTACGTTTTCGAAATACAGAAGTGTTTAAATTGAATATTTCTAACACAAAAAATGCTTTGACTTTTGTTAAATTTCCAGCAAAAAATTTTTTTTTTCAACATACAAATGTTGGTTTTTTAAGAGCACATAAATTGCTCTAAATATATTATATTCTGCTGCTTGTATTCAATTGCTTGTAGCAAGAGTGAAAAAGTAAAATTTGGGTGTCTTCGACAAAGTTGCATAGATTGGCATGCCCACCAACTTTTTAGTCGTAAAAGTTAAATATTATACAATTTCTTGTATAATTCTGATTTGCAGAAACACCATTATCGCGGACCCATTAGAATTTAAACCAAAGCAAAATTCCAACTCCAAAAACAGCAATATTTTTTGGGAAAACACAAAGTTCCACTTAATTTTGCTTCTAGGGTCAATAATTTGAAGAATGTTAGTAACATTTTCCTTGAAAATTTTTGTTTTGTTATGTTTTAATGGAATGGATAAAGTTGCTTATCTTTCACATACATTTTTTTTTATTTCATGGATTCCATGTGTTGGGCTATCCAGTGTAATTTCGCCTAAATTTTCACATTTACACAAACGGTTCTAAAAGCTTTGTGTGTAGAGGGTGACTATTCTCGAGATTTTCAATTTCCCGGGAATCGAGAGTTGAATTTGGAAACTTCCCGGGAATTCCCGGGACCTGGTAGTGTTTATAACTATGCCAATAGTGCCAGTAATGTATAAAGAAAAGTTATAAATGTGTTTCTTTTCAATGAATTCAGTTACGATTTATTCATGCTTATTTAATGAAACGTTAATTAGTAGCCTCATTATTTTTGGGAACTATGATCTACTTCTTGATTTTTTTTCTGAATCTGCAATACAACTTGTTGTATGAACTTGTTATTAGATTTTTGTGAAATAACAAAATAGCTAATATATAATTTCCCAGTATCGGTATTTTTACAATATAATAAACAGCGACTCAAAACAACAATTTTAATATTTTTTTCTTTTTTAAAACTGTAAATATGCATTGAAGAAATAGTGATCCGGAAAACCCGAATGTTCACATTTGGCGGACTTTACAAAGATTTCCAGAGTTTTTTTTCTAAGATATAATTTAATATTGAGGTCTATGCTTGAAAGAGGATATGAAAATTATACTCTTAGAAATAATAAACAAAAATATAAAAAAAATTAGACTTTCTTCTTGTGGCTAACTGCTAAGTATGCTTTAAGGTTAATTTTGGGGTCCACATTATTTTAAGTTTTCCCAATTATAGTTATTGGAATTTTTAATAAGTTAAAATTTACACTTTCTGAATTAGAAGATAAGAGAAGCATTGGTTCATTCGAACTTGAACATCTTACATTGAACACCCAATGTTCTGAACAATTTCGAATTTTCATTTTTTTTTTATTTGTTTATATAATTTTGCTTCGACCAAATTTCCCGGGAATCGAGAGGTCCAAAATTGGTCGATTTTCCGGGAATTCCCGCTCGTCACCCTCTATTTGAGTGTAATGGTTTTTATACAAAATTTTAAGAAACATTAGATGTCGAAAAATAAACACAAAAAATTTCAATGTGTTAAAAAGGTAAAAACTAATTGCCTTTGTTTGAAGCTATGAATTTTCAAAAAACAAATTTTAGGAATTTTTTATCAATCAAAAAACACAGTCACAGAGAAGAGAAATATTGTTTTCAAAAATAAATTGAAAAAAAATAGTTTCAAAAGGAATCCATCCAAAAACAAGTTTGAAAAGGAGTCCATTTTCTAATCAGTTAAACTATTTTTACAGGAATGCAGGAAAATGCTGATACAATAAAATTTAAGCTAGGTCAGATCAAATTCTGTTTAAAACGATAAAACAACACTCTGCTATTTTCAGTCAACATTAATCCTAAAGCACCTTTTCGTTACAACCTATCTGTATTGGAAAGGTATAAATCGATTGAAATGGTTTAAAAATAATAAAACATTAATTTGAATATTCTTCAAAGAATTAAATTGTGGTTGGATTTTTTAGCTGTTATATTTATTCAATCAATTACCATTATATTATTAAAACTCTTTGAAGCAACCGCTGAAAATTTAAGTTAACATATCAAAATGATGAAAAATTTGGAGGGGCGCCAAATTGATGCTTCGCCAAGGGCGCCGTGGACCCAAGGTACGGCTCTGGTTAACCTCATTAGATAAATGTACGACTTTTGCTGAGAACCCCTTTTTTTACAACTTGTTGCATGAAATACTAGTTTTGGACTTAGTTGTTTGGACTGCTGATTGCTGCAAGCCTCTTAAAACTTAAATTAAGTGAAAAATAAAATTTTCTCACTGTCCTTTTTCAACTCGCGATATCTTGATAAAGATTTGTTCGATTTAATATTTTAAATTGATATTATCTAAAATTCAAAACATTTCAAAATGTCAAAAAATGTGATTTAAGCCCTTTCAGAAAGTTACTTGATTCTATAATTGAAATTATGTTTATTTAAATGTGCAAACATTTTTACAAGAGTCTCGTTTTGCTGTAAAATCACTCGAAAAAAGGACTTCTTAATTTGACCTTCTAGACCCACCTTCAAGTACACATATCGACTCAGGATCAAGTTCTGATCAAATGTCTGTGTGGTTGTGTGTAAGTATGTGGACACAAATTGCCACTCGATACTCTGCAAACTGGCCGAACTTTTTTCGACCCATACGTTTCTATTAAAAATCCTAAATGTTGTTTTAGTAACGTTTTTACATCGAACAAATAGTTTCCAAGAAAAAGCGTGTTGAAAATAAAGGCTTTCTAGATGACACTGATTAAAACTCACTCTTCACGAAATTTGAACAAATTAAAAAAATGTTAAAAATATTCTTAGCGTTTTGAAAATATTTGTTGCGATGTTGCTTTTTTTTCATTCAATGCTTTGCAAAATGCAAAACAATTAAGTTTACAAAAAAAAACTTAAAAATAACTCGGATTTTAAAACGGCATTCTTGCTCTTGATTAATATTTTAAAAAAACTTTGAAAAATCTTGTTTTTTTTTTCTAAACATCATATTAAAAAATATGGCATAGGTGCCATTTACGCATTTTTGGAAGAAAAAAAATGGATTTTAGGAAACATCGAACGTAACAAATTTAAAATTTAATTTTTACTTGCAAAATAGTTTTTGCAATCCAAATTGACTCTGAAATTTTTCTTGACAAATTTAGCTTTTTTGCAATTTGATGACCACAGATTAGTATGCACGATCCGTAGGCAATAGTAAGAGAACAAAATAAGGCAATTTTCAAAACAACAATGTTTATTTTTAAGACAAACATAAAATTGTCAAAAATACGTTAACTACGTTATTTTACATTTTTTAAGTAAATTTGGGCTCATCTTGAATTATTCGTAAATTTTCCGAAAGTGAGGAGAAGTTTGAAAAAATAGCATGTTCCATTTTCACCCCACTCAACCCAAAGCATTATGCCCCGGGACGGAAAATGTCCACCTGGGGACGCACCGTCGTGATGTGTGTACTGAACGAACACGTTCGCATTTGGTCCGGCACTAGGCCCCTCCCAATCCATCATGGTGCAACGATGATTTATTGGGCTCGTCAGGCAGGCTCTCTCGCGTTCGCTCTGTGTTTTTCGATAGGGTTTGGGCCAGCGGGTCCCCGTGAATCATCAAACCAAACAACAACCCATTAAATCATCCGTCAGGGCACTCTTGGACGAAACTTTTTTTGCTTTAATCACAAAAGTGTCCTCTGGAGGCCAATGGTATCTTGATAACTTCATGCTCTCATGTCTCAATCGAAATTTGATTACCGAATTAGACAAATTACAAATTTTCATAGTGACAAGATAGCACAACCGCCACGTTTGGACAATTGGTTCGAGTTTTATGCCGGCCAAAGTACCAGGTCACACGGTTGGCCGTTGCCAAGATCGACGCATCGTGCGTGCCCAGACTAAGCCGTACCAATCCCTGCCAAGCTGCTGGGAGTCCCGTACGGAACACGAGAACCGCGAGACGACGCAAGATTCGCATCCGATCCGAGACAAGGGAATTTGGTGAACAATTTTACAGTCAATTTACATTGCGTATGGTGGGTTTACAGGCTCGGTCAGTCGACATTCCGAGCGGGCGAATGGAATACCTACATGCGGTCAGATCATTAGAAACAGATAGAGTCTAGTTGAACGATGCAGGCCGTGACGAGAGCAAGATTTTGCGCAACCGAAACGCGTTGTGACCGATGTGATTCCTCGTGGAGGTTGAACTAAGGTTGGTTTTGATGGCTCCATATACAATTTTTAAGGAATGCTTTGTAGGAGTTGTTAAATCAGAAGCTTGTACTAATTTTCATCATATTTTAATACAAACTTCGCGCACTTCTATTTTTTGATTTGGCCATTCAAATGTGTCGCATGATGAAGTTTTTTGATCGACTTTGGGTCTTCGGCATAAATGAACATTTTTACTAGGAAAATGCAGAAAAAATATGTGCACAAAAATATATTATATCACATAATTTCTATGTCTCCATAATCCATATTTTTAGTTTATTTTTTTATTTTTATGACGCGTTTTAGTGCAAACACAACTTTTGACATAAAGAAGTGCAGGCAATGCTTTTTCGGCTGAATAATATTTTTTATTGAAAAAAAAAATATTTTTGAAGTTTTCAAAGTCTTACCCAAAAGATCCCCATATTTTATGCAAATAACTCAGCAAGTAATGGTCAAATTTTCAATGTTTAAAGATTAAACATTTGTTAAATTTAATGATAAATTTTTTTTAATTTAGGTATCAAGACTAACATTTCAAAAGGGATAATCATTCAATTATCTGCTCTTTTGAAGTATTAGTCCCGATTCCAAAAAATTAAGAATATTTGTTTCGATAAGATCAGTAAACTTCACATTTATTCAATTTTTTACATTGAAAATTGGAACTGAGTATCGGGAAATTGACAAAATTCCGAAAGCAATACATTTCCATCAAAAAAGTTTTTTTTTAAATCGCTGCCTTAAAATAAGTGCTTTCTGTAACTGCAACCTTTAGAGTTTATCCATTTCCCAATAATTCTTTTTCAAAATTAGCTGAAATTAAAAAATAGATACTTCCCCAAGTTGATTGATATTTCCCCAAGCACACGTTTCAGTTATAAAAGTTAAAACATGAACACTTTTCCAAAAAACTTTTTCGTAAACTCATGATAACTCGTGAAGAATAAATGCAAACTTTTTTTGTTAGTATATCAAAAGTTTAGTTTTTGTCTGTTCTACAACTTTGTAGAAAACATTGGTTTACTGTAAAAACAAATAAAACCCTGCAAAGATACAAATTCGCGTAATTTTAAAAAGAAAAAAAAATCTATCTGCAGTCATGCCTTGCCCAGGTTTTGATCCGTTCACTCAAAAACTTATTGTGTTTTATAGTTGGGATGATGTTTTTCATGCATTTTTAAAATGCAATGTTTCTCGAAAAATAATCAAAATTATTGATATTTCATTATGGGTATCAAATGATCGCAATACATTTCGAATGTGATGATAACATTTTTAGAAAATACTCAAAATATTCACAAAGCTACGTATTTTCAAAAAAATACTCAAAATTTCAGTTTTTTTTAAATAAAATCCAATGATCGGGATTTTTTCATACATATTGAATATTATAAAAACATATTTTGAAAATACTCAAAATTTTCACAAAACCACGTATTTAAAAAAAACTCAAAGTTTCAGCTTTTTTATAATACGAGTATTAAATGGTCAGAATTTGTTTATGCATTTCAATTGTTTAAACTTTTTTTGAAAATACAAAAAATAAATCACAAAACAACGTATTTTCGAAAGTTTTTTTAAAATATGGGTATCCAACGATCGGGATTTTTTAATAAATTTCGAATGTAATAACAACATGCTATGAAAATACTAAAAAATTTCACAAAATTACATATTTTTGAAAATGTACTCAAAATTTCAGTTAATAATAATATGATCGGGTTTTTTCTTTTAACATTTAGAATGATATAACTATTTATTTACATACTAAATTTTTTCACAAAACAACGTATATTTGATAAAAAAAATTCATATTTTCAGTTTTTTACAATATGGATATCAAATGATCGGGATTTTTTCATAAATATCGAATGTAATAACAACATTTTTTTAAAATACTCAAAATTTTCACAAAGCCACTTATTTTTGAAAAAAATACTCAAAATTTCGATTACAAACGATCGGATTTTTTTATACATTTCGAATGTAATAAAAAATTTATTGTAAAAATACTCAAATTTTTCACAAAACTACATATTTTTGAAAAATACTCAAAATTCAAAAAAAAAAATCATTCGAAATGCTCGAAAAAAATTGTTTTTTTCGAAAAAAAGTAGTTTTGTAAAAAATTTGAGTATTTTCAAAAGAAAATGTTCAAAACATCAACATTCGCGGTCTTTTGTGGTTTCTTTTGCAAGTTCCGTGCGAACCTAGGTGTCAAAAGTCTTGAATGGGGAGAGCACCCAAAGAAGACGTTATAACTTTCGAAATGTATAAAAAATTTCGGATCTTTTGATACCACTATTGTAAAAAACTTATAATTTGATTATTTTTCGAAAATGCGAAGTTTCTGATGTGTATCAAACCCTATTTGAGTCGTTGCTGTAACGTTGACAGTGCATTTTAAGTCAACGCCTTAAGCTGTCAGGAAGTAGCAGTTATACCAACGTTAAGAAATGTAAAACTATCTTATAAAAGCGCCCTGCGCCAGTGATTCGTCCTCTTTCGTAAACGGACCCTGGACGAGTCGGGTCAACCAAGAAGTCGTCGGAAACACAACCCTGGTAAAGTATTTCTCCAAAGTGTCTTTTATTCTCTCGTATCACAATACTGCAGTTTCGTCATTTTTTTTTTTTTGAAATGTACTAAATAATCCCGATCGTCCGTCCCCCAAATTGGAAAAACTGAAATTTGGAGTATTTTTTCAAAAATATGAAGTTTTGTGAAAATTTTGAGTATTCAAAAAAAAAAGTGTTGTTATAACATTCGAAATTTATGAAATAATTCCAATCATTTGATACCCATATTGTGAGAAAATATGAGCTTTTTTTCGAAAATGCGTAGTTTTGGGCAAGTTTTAAGCATTTAAAAAAATGGTAATAAATTCGAAATGTATGAAAAAACGATCATTTGATGCTCATTTTTCAATAACTATGATTTTTTGGTTTTTAATACAAATAATTGCATTTTCAAAATATGACTGCAATGGATAGCCGCCATCATCCCGATTCCAAAACACTTAAATTTTTTGATGTTTGAATAATTTTTCATACGATTATAGCCATGTCATATGCGGTGTTAAAGTGAGAGATGACTGTAAACGATAAAAAAAACCTTTCTGGGTTATTGAAGCTTCAAAAATAAAATTCTCTCGATTTTTTACAAGTTTAGTAACGGGAAACGGCAGTGAATTTCAAACCATTTTTAATTTTATTTTTACAAAATTAATTTTGTAAAAAATATTTTAAGATTCAAGAAAAAGATGTTCATGCTACTCAGTTTTAAATTGTTAATTTTTGCAATTCCGTCGTGAAACTATTTACTTTTCGTGTCATTCTTGAACGACGAAATAGCCTACTTTTCTGTGCCAAAAATAACAGAATCGAATAGCAACACTTTTCAAAATAAATGCTGAAAAAATCTACTTTTCAGCACTCAAATGGGTGCTGAAAAGTTGAACTTTTCAGCACTTGTTTCGAAAAGTTACACTTTTCAACATTTTTTTGGTTTAACCGATTTATTGACAAAATACATGAAAATTTGACATATAATTTCACTCAGTGTGTGTTTTTTGGAATTGCAAAAAATGTTGTATGGAACTCGTTGCAAAACTTGATATTTTCAGCACTCTTCGTATTTATCCAACTCGGTGAACCTCGTTGGATAAATGTACGACTCGTGCTGAAAAAATCCTCTTTTTGCAACTTGTTGCATAAACTACTATTTCCCGTTTGTTATTGTAGATTTTTGAAGTTAAGTTATAAATAATTGTTATGAATGTTTTTTCACATATTTAAGGCACCTCATTTTTTACGTATCTAAAATGTTTCAAATTCGTGCATTGATTTTATTTGGTTACGAATTATATTAACCTTTATAAGTTTTTGAGATCATTTTGTTTTTACTCAAATATCTCTTAAGGGATAACCCACAAACCTAGTGGATTCTGGACGGCCCCTCAGAGCTCACCGTCGTATATGCGTGCAGGTCTGCAAAATCTCCGCAGCCTCGTGTGACCACTTTGAGCACTGCATGCTTAAACCATTACCCGGGATAATTTATGGCTATTTATTTCAACTAATGACATAATACAGCGAATGATATATGGGAAATATCTGCCCACCTAGCCCCAGGTGAACGGTGGTTGGTGGCGCTTGCATTGAATGTGATGTGTTGTGAGAAGCGTTGAGGTCTACGGGAGGCAGCTCTAGCATGCAACCTTAACCGCTCGATGCGTTAGTCATTGGGTGCTTCTGGTTGCTGGGCACTAATTGGACGATGTTGGGTTTTGGATGAAAGAATGGGTTACCTATTTGATTCTATTAATTTTCATTTTATAGAAATTCAATCCGAGTAAAATTCAAAAAATGGAACATTTATTTCAAGAATGAACACAGAATGTGCCAAATCTGCTAAATTTATGCATCCATTAAAGTTGCTCCAAGCTCACTCCAAGCTTCCAGCTAGCTTTACAAAAATGCTAATAAAGGGCCTCCAGGCATTGTTTGCCAATATCAAACCATTAGGTACGCACTACACCCGACGCCGCCGCCCAGGTAACATGGCCGTGGCCAAAATGAACTGCGAAATGTTCCGTGCCCGAGGCCCACGGGGTCCAGGTCAGGTTTACATCTCCCGGGAGTGTCGTGGTACCAATCAAATTATCGTCGTTGGTCGTTTCGCCAAAGAGCTGTTGTTCGAGACTTGGAGTGTAACGTGCTCAAGCTGCGTAGAAGGTTTGGAGCCCATCTTAGGTGGGAGCCGACAAGCGTAATCAGCATTTATGAACCACCCCATATAGAGCAGGAGGCTAGTTTGTGTGTGTGGTTTTGCGATGGAAATGCTTTTAGCATAGTTTTTCCCTTAGCTGAGATGTGAAACAAGAATCTCACCTGGCTTAGGGGTGTCACCTTATGGAAGGGTTTTTTTTAAATTGTTAAATTCTCGATCATTTATTTAAAAAAAATGCAGTAACGATGCCGCTCTCCTTGTTACCGATCGAGTTTAGCAAAATATACTCAAAATAAACACCCTAAAAATAAAAAGGAAAGATCCCAAAAAGCATGAGAAGGCTCAAAATGCATCGATGGCATTTGCGCGACGATCCCCAAACAGGGCCACTTTGCGCCTGCCGAGGACCTGGCCAATATCGTCAGTCACCTCGATCCCACCGCGGGGTAGCTTCACATGGCCACGTGTGGGGGCGTTGTTACCGACAATGGTGTGTATGTCCGTGTGTTTGTACTCCGCTGCTTCACCGGATGGGGTCCGATGTAAACACGTCATTATTGCTTTCTTCCCGCGGCCTTGGCCAAGCAGCAAACGGCCGACAACGCGACGACAACGAGAGTGGGCCACATTGCCTTGTTACGGATTGTATAGGTATCCCTCTCTGCCTCGTGGTAGCCTGCACACGCCGGGCGATTGCTGCTTCTTCGAAGAGGAGGACAACGGCTGTACAATGAAGCGCAAAGCCCATTACATTGAGGATGTGTTGCTTTTCCTGGTACCTGAGGTACACTTGAGCTTTTGAAGTAGATACACCATTGGAACTGGAACGGTGCCTTAATAATCGTAATTTATTAGAAAGAAATGGTAATACGTTATAATGAGGATATTATATTACAATTCTAGCCAACCTTCTTTGGGCATCCTTGATTTCTTGTGACCATGCAAAAATATTTATCAGCATTTCATTGAAAATTATTTCAAATTAACATCTGATTATTCATTACATCAACCAACAAAGTTACTGAGTCGATATTTCGGTCATTCGTTTTTTTTATCCGGCTCAATTGGTGCCTTCGGTATGCCTAAAGAAGCCATTTTGCATCATTAGTTTGTCGATATAATTTTCCATACAAATTTGGCCGCTGTCCATACAAAACAGATGTATGAAAATTCAAAAATCTGTATCTTTTGAAGGAATATTGATTGGTGTCTTCGGCGTTCTTCTGAAGGTATTGATAAGGACTACACTGAAAATAAATGATATCACGGTAAACAATTTTTTGGTGAATTTTAATTAAACTTTTTGTCACTAAAATTTGATTTGCAAATATACACCATTTTCTTATTTTCTGAAATGTTTTAGGGGACATCAAATGCCAAAATTTGAGAAATTTCCAGAATGCGCAAATAATCGTTGACTGAGATATGATTTTTTTAAATCAATGCTAATTTTTCAAAAAAATCGGAATATTGATAGCAAAAATTTATCAACGACATTTTTGGATGTAAAATCGAGTTTGCAATCAAAGAGTACCTTAGTAAAATTTTGAAAAAGATCAACGTTTCAAGTTATAGCCATTTTAAGGTAACTTTTTGAAAATAGTTGGGTTCTCCGCCAACTCACACAGCAGTTGCCCCGACCCCTCTTCGATTTGCGTGAAACTTTGTCCTAAAGGGTAACTTTTGTCTCTGATCACGAATCCGAGGTCCGTTTTTCGATATCTCGTGACGGAGGGGCGGTACGACCCCTTCCATTTTTGAACATGCGAAAAAAGAGGTGTTTTTCAATAATTTGCAGCCTGTAACGGTGATGAGATAGAAATTTGGTGTCAAAGGGACTTTTATGTAAAATTAGACGCCCGATTTGATGGCGTACTCAGAATTCCGAAAAAAACGTATTTTTCATCGAAAAAACACTAAAAAAGTTTTAAAAATTCTCCCATTTTCCGTTACTCGACTGTAAAAAATTTTGGAACATGTCATTTTATGGTAAATTTAATGTTCTTTTCGAATCTACATTGACCCAGAAGGGTCATTTTTTCATTTAGAACAAAAATTTTTATTTTAAAATTTCGTGTTTTTTCTAACTTTGCAGGGTTATTTTTTAGAGTGTAACAATGTTCTACAAAGTTGTAGAGCAGACAATTACAAAAAAATTGATTTATAGACATAAGGGGTTTGCTCATAAACATCACGAGTTATCGCGATTTTACGAAAAAAAGTTTTGAAAAAGTTGGTCGTCATCGATCATGGCCGTTCATGGCCACCCGCGACAAACACGGACGACGAAACAAAGAGAAACGTAATAAATACGTAATAAATTGTTATAATCGTTGAATATTTGTAAGAAGAGTTATACTGTCAGTATTTTTTTCGGATTTTCATAAATAGTGATTATTATTTTTTATTTTTTGATGTACTTCGTAACTTTTTCCTTAACATTGATTTACTTTAAACCTCCACTGTGTGTGAACTTTTTTCAGAAAGAACTGGATTAAATTTGATTAATTTTGAATTTACAGGGTATATAAATATTGGCAAAAGGATGCAGTCAAAAAGCAATTAAATATTTCTGACTACAAAACCAATATTGTTTAAATTTTTTTGAGTTATAATGATACTACATACTTGGGTTAGAGCTGATTAACAGGTTATTATTTAGTGATCATAGTGTCGTAACTCTGGCCTTAATTTTCTTTTTTTTGACTGCCTCGGAAGCGAACTTTCGTTTTGCTTTACGATCCCACCACCCACCACATAAAACACTTCCGCTCGCTTCAACACTAAACGCCAGACTAAAGTACCATTTCCAAATCCCGATACCCGAAGGCCAATCCCGACACAATTCTTCCATAAGCACACAAACACCTACAAAACTCTCTCAATTTTCTCAACCACGCCACGCGTGATCAACCCGAAGCTCATCGACCTCACTCTCACGCCACATCAGCAGCTCTCACTTTTTCGCTCTCTTCTTTTCCACTACCAACGTGCGCGTTGCGCAGACTTCAATCTATCCTGCCGACGCGCTCACACATATACAATCGCACACGTGGCGCTGGCTCTCGCTTCGTGTGCATTTTGTCTTGTCTTTCGTAGAATCTAGAAACATTCGAATTTCGGCACTAACATTTCGAATGGCCACAGGCAATTACTCTAAACATTTTGCGCTCATTTACAAATTCTTGAAATTCTATCAGCATTGCCCGCCCTATCTGCGACACATAGATCTCTAAAAAAAATGAAAAATGACAACGCAAGCGCATTGAAAAACAATTAAAAATAAAAGAAGTTTTGTAAAATAAGCTGATTTAGAGCAAATACTGATAAATAAAAAAAAACAATTTTTTGTTGAATTTAGGATAACTCCGACTCCGACTCTAACTCCGGGTAATCAGAAATTTTCGGCTCCGACTCCGACTCCGACTCCGACTTCGACTCCGACTCCAACTAATAAAATTTAGCTGACTCCGGCTCCAACTCCGACTCCAGCTGTTCGAGTTTTGACGACTCTGACTCCGACTCCGACTCCAGGATTCCCAAAAAGACCTGACTCCACCGATTCCGGCTCCGACTCCGACTCCGACTCCACAGCCCTGAAAAAAACTTAGATTTTTAATTTTAAAATATAAAATTATTGATAAATTTCAGATATGTTCGAACAATATTTACTAAAATTTTAAAATTCATGAAAAATACTTTTCAATTCCAAATTAGTTTTACATCTTAAAATAAAGTAAAACAAATTCATTTTTTATCAACACTAGAGAAATAATATATGATTTTTTAATTGAAAAATTGGCAAAACTGCCATATTAATTTTTATCATCGTGTGCCATAGTTCAAAAGATGTCATCTGTTGTCACCTCAAACATGTCCAAATATGAGGTTTTACAAAAATGGTATTTTTGCGCAATTTAATAATTTTGTGTCAACAGTCTTATTTAAAAAGGGTTTGTTTTTTGAAGAAATTAATCATTGTTTCAGAAAATTTCTAAGCAAAACCTACAACTTTGCCCCAGACACAAAAACGATCCGAAAATCCGTTCTCAAGAAACAGATTTTTAAATGTTTCAAAAGCCTTTTTGAATGGACGCACAGTGGATCCTCTCCGAACAAAGGTCTGACCAAATTTAAAAATGTCAGGTATTCTACCAAATATGTCATCTTTTAGGTAATTTTCGGCAGCTGAATTCAAAAAATACATTTATTTTTCATGAAATAAAATCTTAGTTAAATCAATGATCCAAAACCGAAGTTTTGCTAAACAAAATTTGTAGATACCTCCTTTTAATTAACAGCTTTGTCATCTTCCGAAAACTTGATCAGGGTCAGTACAGTAGTAACGTTGAGGAAAAGTGTTATTTGGCTTCTACGAGATTATCATAACATTTTTACTTTACACATTTTGATAGTATCTGTAGTTCAGGAAGAAAAAGATCAGACAACATTTCTAGAGTTTTTTTTAAAGCCGATGCAAATATTTTTCAAAGTTTTTGACCTTCGGCTCTGACCGGGGTCGAGGGGGTTGGGCGAAAAAATATAAATTGAAATAATAAGCCATAGTCTCAACATTTGAAAGCAACAAGTGTTTTAAATGCATTTGGCTCTAGTTTAGTTGTTTTGCAATCACTAGTTTTCAAAAAAAGTTAGATTTGACGAAAACAAAAATGCCGAAAAAAAACTTTTTGCGATACTTAACATCAAAAATTTATTTATTTTGTTACACTAAGAAACCCAAAATCAAGTATTATTTAAGTACATTTGTTGAAATCTTAAATATGAAGAAAAATCATAAGGCGATTGCCATATCTGATTTTTTTTATCCGATTCGTGAATAGATTAGAATAGATCCGCTTATGACTTTTTTTAGAGTCATGCAAATTTTGATCATTCAAGCAAGTAGGAGCAAAATTAGCTATACACAGTCTGAGTGCATTTAATTTCATGACAGAAACTGCATTCGAGACTTTGGTCACACCCGTACAAAATTGTTCCTGAAGCGTTGAAATTCGAAAAATCTTGAAAATAGTCAATGTTTTCTTTCGTTTGAAGAACAAAAAAGGGGGAGGAGTCAATCAAAACTCTAAGAACAGTAAAATTAACAACTTTTAAATATCTTTCGAACGCAGCCAGAAGAATCAAATTTGGTTCAAAACTGGCTGAGTTATGCAAGTTTTTAGAAAAAATAATATTTGCGAATTTTGAAGTTTCAGCTACTAGAAATAACAACATTGTCTGCGCTCTCAAAGCCGCCAAAAATTTCATCCAATATTGCTCAAAATGTGGGAAAGTGTTTTTGAAGGTATGAGAAAAAATAGAAAAATACTAACACTACAGAAATTTAACATTCATTTTTTGATTTTTGTCACACCTGGATCCACTGTGGGACGGTTCCCAAAAGGGTGTGGAGACCAGAATATGGAACTTTTTCCTAAAACCTCGCTTCACAAGCTGAATATGGTTTCTTGAGCTATTTCAGGCCAAATATGTGCAAAATCGATCAACAATTGCCACTTTGATACTCGAAGGTGAAGTTTGTATGGAAAAAATAAAAAAAATGTATGATAATCCCAATTTTGTTGATCATGCACCCAAAACTGTTCAGTGCTAGTCCGAGAGAATAATGGCCTCGAGACGAGACAATAGTGGTACAATTTACGGACACAGAGAACACAGCTCGAGATGGGCGAAAGAATAATTCTCTCGAGGTTCATTTGCAAAAAAGTTCATCCGTCAAAACAAAAAACCAAAAGTGACAACTACGGGAATCGAACCATTGACCTTTGGCATACTAACCCAATGACTTAACTGCCTGGCCGCCCCATCTTAGTGTCTAAGGAGTGTTCAGATGTCGATGTATGACACTTGTAGAAGATTTATTGTATCAATCCACGAATGAACTCATTTTCATGGTGGTGTGAGTTGGTAGAACTATTCTCTCGATTTTGGCGCTGAGCCCTCAATAAATTTTGAGGGAACGATTCTCTCGACTCGGAATTTTGGGTGTGGTATTATTGCATCTGAGAATTACCGGTTAAAAAATATCATGGTAATATCAAATCTGGGAAGGGGTAAATCTTTTATGTTAGAAAAAAGCTATGATTTTACCTCTGAAAATGTTTTTTATTATCACTTTTGTGTAATGTCACTTTTTCAGTCTAAATTGAGGTTAAATTACACCATAAAAGAGATATATTTGTAATATCATACCTTCCAAAAATATACTTTTCCAATTTACTATGCCATAAAAATGTGTCATTTTTCCTCTAAAAATGTGTAAATTAGCCACTTTTCCGTGGTAATGAAACTATTTCAATCTTATTTGAGGTAATATTACATCCTAAATAAAAAGTAAATTTAACATTTAATTCCGAAACAAATTTGAGGATACCGTGGAGATTTTCCCTTGTCCCCTTAAAAAAGTGAAGCATCAACCAAATCCCGTTCGTTGTCACTGGTGCGCGGTGGTGATGGGAGTGGCCGACAATCAGGTTGAGTTGGTTCCAGGGTTGTTAAAATATCAAAGTATCAGCTCTCAGCAACTACAATTATCTCGCCTGAATATTCATGCCTCAAATACAACTGCTCTTCCCTCTTCATTGAAACTCTCAGCGCCGAACATAGCCGAACACGTTTTCGTGTTTACGCACTCGCGATTGACATTTTCCTTTTCTCTCTCATTCCCGCTTCCACGATCATGCTACCGCAACAGCGTTTAACCACAAAAGCCGCCACAAAACCAATTTCGCAAACGCAGTTTAACAGGACGTCATGCGTGGTCGGCTCCTAATCGCCATCTCGCGTTCTCTCATTGCAGTTTTCGGAGAGATTGAGAGACTCAGCGGTGAGAGCGCATAGTCGAGAAAAAGGGGAGGAGTGATAGAGAGAGAATGACATCGCTGGGAATCACGAGACACAAGAAGAGATCTCACAAGCTACAGTGACGGCCGCTATACTCTCGGATATTTTTGGTGCAGAGATAATCTATTGATAGCTTTTTTATCACTCATTTGCAACACTGGTTAGTTCTATTTCCTATTATCTATTCTATAGACATTTTGGGCATGGCATGGCATGGCGAAATCCAGTCTGTAATTTTTGCTTTTGGGATTCTAATTTTTTAATTCAAAGAAAATACTGCAAAACACTGCAAAACATTTTTTTTAAGTCTATTCATTTCAACAACAATTTAACTTTTTCACCTTTATCAACTACCGCCACTTGATTGGCGATAAATCTTCTCTTTTCTACGAAGAAGACAGCACCGCTGGTGTAGGCATTACATCGTACCGCACCACAGGTGCCAAGTCTCATGTGTGTCCGGCACCGAAGCCGGAACGCCACATAAGAGTGTTGAGTTTAATGAGTTTCTGAAAACCTGCAACCAGCAACGTCGTCCTGCTGTTTTCAATCCTGCAGTTCTGGGTAGACGGGGGATGATGAATATTGCATTAATTAACAACGAAATTTTAAACCAATGCTTAAAAAGGGTTGTGTTTTTAGGAGATTGTTCTATTTTGATCTTGATGGCATTTTTGTGATATTCTACTCAATTTCAACAGAGTTGAGTATAAACTGAAAAATACAATACTTAAAAACTGATGATTCATTTATCTTTTTTGAAACCCACAAGGTTTCCGATTCAAAACAGCGTGTTATCGCCTCGGCATTCATGTCGTTACAACACTCGCAACCTCGAACACTGCCGTCAACACGGAATCCGGTCCCATCTTCGATTGTCCACATTAGGCTAATTGGACAGCAGACCGCATCGGCTGAACATTGAAATGGTGGGGGGCGATGGCTTATGGCAATCATCAACGACTCCGTTGTTGGCTCTTGCTGGAAGGTATCATTTCGATGGGCGTCTAATTGAAATTTCTATATTGAAATATCAACTTGGAATGAAACGACGAATAAATCTGTAGGGGCACTGTGGAATCGTTTCAGGTGGTCAAATTTCTTGGTGCATTTTCTACGATGACCCTTTTTACACAAGAATCACTATGAATCTCAAGATATATTGTTTTGATCTCAAATTGCATCGTTTTTAAAGAGAAAAAAAAACCCTCCCACTGTCCAGCAATTCCCGTGAGCAACCCCTTCAAACTCCAGTTGAGGCCCCATTCAAAGAGAGAAAAAAGTCGTGAGTGCATTAGCATAAATTCGCCTAATCGGCGCTAACATGGTTGCGCCGTGCCTACAAGATGTCCCCGTGATTTATTGGGAAACTTTTCCCTAATCGAATAGATTTGCTGTTTTTGTTACAACTTTTATCGCCGCAGACGAAAAGATAGATGTCCCCCCGAGATTGGCCACCCACGAGAATTTGAGTTAATTAAAAAGTGAAGAAAGAGAAAATACAAGATTTAAGTCGACCGGAACAAATCAGATAAAGGCTGGCTTAAGTGATGGAAATTGGTACCGGTTAACGCGGCTCAGCTTCGTGAACTGCTATAAACATTAGCATTTTAATGGAATGACCACGGTGCAGGCAAGGTTGCTTCCATTGGACTGGTCTGAGCTGTCCAGGTGGTGGTTTGAAAAATTTGGTGATTTGCGTTCTTGGTGCAGGGCATGCAACTAACTTGATTTGCTTCAACAATAAAGATTAGGATAAGAGAGATTTATCAAAACAAATCTCCAAAAGTTTTTTTTAGGATTGTTTGGTGCAAACCGACATTACCGTAAATTGAAACCTGAAAATAACTTTGTATAAAACAATACCAGAAAAAATCGTGGAAATTACCCACTCACTCAATAACTTCCTTACCTACTTCCTCACCCAGTCACTAAATCACACACTCAATAACTTTCTCACCCACTCTACCACTCACTCACTTACATTTTATCATTCTTTAAGTTCTAAAAGAATTAAAATTCTCAAAAAACTTAAATAAAACAGAAAGTCCTGTGGACTAACTCACATGATCATTAGGAATTATTTTTTTAACCCTTCACTCACTCACTCGCTTACTTGAAAAACTACTCACTAATTCACTCATTCCCTCACCCACTAACACCCTTCCTCACTCACTCACTCAATAATTTCCTCATCTACTAACTCACTTGCTCTTATATTGGGTCAAACTTTCTTTTACTCTTTTGTAAATTTACTTATCCACTTAATTGTTTGCCCACTTGTGCACTCATTCCTTCCTCATTGATTCACTCAATAGCCGCTCACTCACTCTCTCACTTTCTTTTACAATAACTCAACTATTTTCTTTTGCACTGACTCATTCATTTTTTCTTTCCTTCTCATCCACTCACTCCTTTACACTTTTTATCATTCTTTCGTTAATTTAGTTATTATGTACCTCAATTGTATACCCACTAGGTAACTCATTCCTACTCACTAATTCACTCATTCTTCTACTCAGAAAGAGTGACCCTCTCTCTTTCTCTCTATCACACACTTACTCACTCACTCACTCACATACTCACTTATTTACTCTCTAACTCATTCACTCACTCACTCACTCTCTTACCCAACACACACAAACTCCTCCTGATACATTGACACACTTATTAAGAGGTGGTGGTGAACGGACACTAGAGCTGCGGTATTTTTTACTACCTAAGCTCAGAGTTATTTCAAAAAAAAATCACAGTCTTTTTAAAGACTACCTGAGTTATTTTCCAAAATTCTAAACAGTCTTTTCAAGACTAACCCCACCTGAAATTTTGTTGTATTTTACAAACAAAGCCATCTTTTTAAGAGAACTTTGCTTGCAAAATGCGTCAAAACAAAGGTAAACGCAAATCTTCTGAAGATTTGGTCGTTACGTCGGTGAAGCGTTTGAACGCTAAACCGGCTAACGGAAACAGAAAAAGAAAACAGCCTCTTCTGAGGTCTGATTCTGATTCTGAATGTGAGGTCAATCCTCCAATTCCATTGGCAAACAGTTTCGGTGTTTTATCCGAAACTGATGACAAGGAACCTTCTCCTCGTACTGAGCCTTCTGCCGTCGAGAAACGAGTAAAGGCTCCGCCAATTGTAGTGACTTCCGTTTCCGATTTGGCCAGCTTTCGAACGCAACTGAAGAATTGCAAGGAAACTTGCAATTTGAAAGTTTCGTTCCAGCTTGGTCGAAGAGGAGAATGTCGCTTGTTGACGGAATCTTTACAAGATCACCAAACTTTTGTTGGTTATTTGAAAAACCACAAACACAATTTCTACACGTATGAGACCAAGAATGCTCGCCCATTCAAGGCGGTCTTGAAAGGTCTCTCCAACGACTTGTCGGTGGATGAGATCAAAAACGAACTTAAGGTGTTGCTTGGCTTTGCCCCATCCCAAGTAATACCGATGAAGAAAAAATCAAACGGGAATATTTCTCGCTTTGGTTTGACTTCACAATTTTATCTGATTCATTTCAACAGAAATGAAATCAACAATTTGAAACTTTTGGACAAAGTACAGTTTTTGTTCCATGTACGGGTAAAGTGGGAGCATTTTAAGAAACATGGCGGTAATGGCCAGAATCTGACCCAGTGCCGGCGTTGCCAGGCATTCGGTCACGGTACTGATCATTGCGCCATGGTTCCAAAATGCATGGTTTGCGGGGATTCTTCTCACGACAAGGACAATTGTCCCGTGAAAGAAGTCACCCAATTTAAATGTGCAAATTGTGGTGGAAATCACAAATCAAATTTTTGGGATTGCCCCATCAGAAAAAAGGTTTTGGATTCTCGTGCTAAGCATCAGCCGAAATCCAAACCGAAATTTTCTCAAAGTCAGGTTGTACCTGCATCTTTAAATCAAACGTTCGTGCTGTCTCACTCGAACAATTCTAGAAATACCGATACCCCTACCGTGGAAAAGTTAGGTAACAACAATGGCATTTCTTATGCTAACGTCGTTTCGGGTTCATCCACGAATTTTAAATCCTCTACCAATCTTTCTGAAATTGGGCAGGTACCTCAAATCTCATTTGAAAATTTTTCTGCTGGCAACGCTTTGGGATCTTCTGATCTCGGCGATGTTACGTTTGAAAAAATGACTTTTTTGCAAAACTCACTGTTTGGTTTGATTCAAACAATGAGTAATGCTACATCCATGATGGAAGCTATCCAGATTGGATTAAAATTTGCGAATGATGTTGTTCTTACCCTGAAGTTTAATCATGGATCTAAGTAATTCCATCAATATTATGAATTTTAATGCTCGCTCTTTAAAAGCGAAAGAAAATGAATTTTTCAACTTTTTACGAGTTCATAACGTGCATTTTGCTGTTATAACCGAAACATTTTTAAAAACTGGCACTTATTTGAAAAGTGATCCAGATTATAAAGTTATAACTAATAACCGAATGAATCGAAATGGCGGTGGAGTTGCAATAGTTATTCACCGTAGTATGACTTATAGCACGTTACGTGACTTTAAGTTAAAAGTTATTGAAAGTTTGGGCATTGAACTTGAAACTTCTTTTGGGAAAATTATGTTTGCAGCTGCATATTTGCCGTTCCAATGCACTGGGGAAAATACAAATTATTTCAAAGGGGATTTGAATAAACTTACTCGGCATAGATCTCGATTTTTGATCATCGGTGATTTTAATGCCAAACACCAATCTTGGAATAATTCAAAAGTAAATTCCAATGGTAAAATTCTGTTCAGAGATTGCACTTCTGGTCTTTATTCGGTTTTATACCCGAATGGGCCAACTTGCTTTTCTTCTGTTAGAAATCCATCAACAATTGATTTGGTTTTGACAAATCAAAGTCAGTATTGTGGTCCTTTAGTGACTCATGCTGATTTTGATTCTGATCACCTTCCAGTAACTTTTTGCCTTTCTCATGAAGCAGTTACCAGACCCAATAGTTCTGTGTTTAATTACCACAAAGCTAATTGGGACAGGTATCAGCATCATATTGAGAATAATTTAAATCATGATTTTGTTTTAGAAACCAAAGCTGATATTGATTCAGCCTTGGAATCTTTAACTAATGCAATTTTGGATGCTAGGAACATTGCTATTCCTAAAGTCCAAGTCAAATTTGATTCTCCCATTATTGATGAAGATCTTCAGCTTCTGATTCGTCTGAAAAATGTTCGCCGAAGACAGTATCAACGTTCTCGTGATCCTGCACTGAAGCGAATTCAAAAAGATTTGCAAAAGGTTATTGACCACAGATTCACTCTCCTGCGAAATGAAAAGTTCGCAAGAGATGTCAAACAAATTAAACCTTATTCCAAATCAGTTATTGCTCGGACGTTGATACGACAACACACGTTTCTACGAGCACTCTTCAACACAATAGTCTTTTGTGTTCGGCACACGCCGTGTGTCCTTAACCGCAACTAAAGGAATTTACTGGAAAGCAAAGATGGACAAAACCCGTAAGAATACGCTGAAAATGGTTTTCGGAAACGCAGCGAAAGTTCCAGCCCACGTGGATGTGCTACGGTTCACAGCGAACGTTTTGAAGATTCCGGCCACGGATGTCCACTCGATCTACCGCGACGAGAATGATCGCTGTTTTTACGTCAAGTTCTTGGATGAGCCGACCTTTGTGGAATTTACCGGAAGAATAGAGGAGCAGTACCGTTTCGTGCATAGCGATGGCCAAGCCGCCGTGGTGAAACTTGAAGTGGCCAGCCGGCTGTTCAGGTACGTGAGGATTTTTAACTTGCCGCCAGAAATCGAAGAGAAAGATATTTCGGCCGTTCTGTCCCAATTTGGAACCATTCGGCAACATGTCCGGGAACGCTACCCAACGGAATACGGCTACACGGTATACAGTGGTGTGCGTGGCGTCCACATGGAGATCGCCAAGGAGATACCGCCTAACCTCTACATCGGTCACTTCAAAGCACGCTTGTACTATGAAGGTTTGAAGAATAGATGTTTCTATTGCAAACTGGAAGGACACATCAAGGTCAACTGCCCGAAGATAGCGAGCTTGAAGTCTTCGGCACCAGCCGGATCTTTCAGTGCCATCGTCGCAGGGGCGATCGCAGCCAACGCGACCGATCTCACACTACCAACCGACATGACCACGCTGACACCACAAAACAAGCCACCAATACAACCGCGCGGTCCCGATCGCGAAATATCGCCGACGCCGGAAGAAGCAGGCGACGACAGCGAGATGGACGACGACGTAGAAGATGAGCGAGAGGAGGAATCCGGAGCTGACGAATCGCCCGATCTCGGCGGCGACAAGCATCGTAAGCCCCGAAGTAGTTCACGCAACGTACTCGAACAGTTGGACAACCGATCTCGCTCTCGCAGCCTGATCCGGCCTGAAGGTACTGGGGGAAACGGGGGGAAGAATGGGAAAGAGGGGAAAGAAGGGAAGGGTGGAAAGGGGGGAAAGGGGGGGAAGGGAAGGGGACGACCTCGCAAGTAGATTAAGTGATGACGGAGAAGGAGGATAGTTCGTGCGAAAAAGGAGGAGAATGGTAGTTGGTATGATCTGCAACTGTGTAAGAGAAGAGGAATGTATGTGTGTGTGTGTGGGTAAAAAAACGTAAAAAAAAACAAAAAAGAAGGTAAAGATGTTCAAAACATTGTGCGTACAATCCGGTTCCGATGATTTGCTTTTAACTTTATCAAACTTTTTCGAATTTCTATAGCCACTTATGCCACTAGTTCGTAATATTGCTACCGCTAATCTAAATGCTATCAATTCCGATGTGAAGAAATCACTACTTAAAGATTTTATATGGAACAACGACTTAGACATTATTTTTATTCAAGAACTATCATTTGAAAATTTTGCATTCCTGAATTCGCATACAGCAATTGTAAATATTAGCGCAGATAATAAGGGAACTGGAATTCTTTTACGAAATAACTTACAATATTCTGATATAATTTTGAATGAAAACGGTAGAATATCATCCGTTTGCGTTGACTCTATTAACTTCATAAATATTTATGCACATAGTGGAAGCAACCAGAAAAAGGAAAGAGACACGTTATTTAATGAAGACATTTTGATTCATCTTGCGCATGGCAAGGAAAATGTAATAGTTGGTGATTTTAATTGTATACTTTTGGCTGAAGACATGAATGGAGCAGTTAAGAATTATTGCAAAGGACTGCAAAATTTGATCTCTGGACTAGAATTAAAAGACGTTGAACAAACCATATTGAAATCACGAGTAAACTTTACATTTTTTAGAGGTACATCCAAATCACGTTTGGACAGATTTTATGCATCGAATGAATTTATTAATCAAATATCTTATATTAAAACAGTACCCTTAAGCTTTTCTGATCACCATGGCGTACTTGTTAAACTCAATTTAAAAGACAATGTTCCTAATATTTTTATAGGTCGTGGTTTCTGGAAACTAAATTCCTTTTTTCTCAATGACAATGAAATTTTGACGCAATTTACGGCAATGTACAATGGACTTAGAAATCGGAATTCTTTTATAAACTTATGCTATTGGTGGAACGAAGTAATGAAAACAAAATCAAAAAGTTTCTTCAAAAAAATTAGCTTTGAAAGTAATCAACAAACAATTCGAGAGAAAAGCTTTTACTATCGTTGTCTTAATGAACTTTTTGAAAAGCAAAAAGAAGGGGAGAACGTATGTTCTGAAATGAAAATTGTTAAATCAAAATTAATGGAAATAGAGCAAAATAAATTAAGATTTTATCGCTATACTTTTCGAACTAGTAATTTAATTGAAAATGAGAAACTAAGTATTTATCTAATAACATCTAGGATAAAAAATTCAACACCATCAAAGCTTTTCAGTCTACGTATAAACAACAAAGTTACTTCAAACACGTCAGAACTAAAATCAATGATTTTTGACCATTTTAAGGGAATTTTTAGTAAACGAGCTGAAAGTGGGCCAGATAATGATGATATTTTGGAACATATCACAAAGACGCTCAACGATGCCGAACGTGATGCTCTTTCCAAACCAATAGATTTACAAGAATTAAAAGATGCTATTTTCAATGCTTCGAATAACTCTTCACCAGGACCCGATGGATTAAACTATGATTTTTATAAGACATTCTTTGATGTTTTAAATACAGACATGTTAAACTTATTTAATGGTTATCTTGTAAGTAACGAATACCCACCAGGACATTTCTCAGCCGGAATAATTTCACTCATCCCTAAAAAAGGTGACCCTCATGACCTTAACAATAGGCGACCCATAAGCATGCTTAATACAGACTATAAAATCCTTACTAAAATTCTTTGGAATAGATTACAACCCATGATGAAGAATTTGATTGGCCCTGGACAGTCAGCTTGTATCTCAGAGACATCCTGTGTTAACGTTCTTAGAACATTGCGAAATGTATTAATCAAATCAAAACAGACCAAACATTTTAAAAATCTTTTACTTAGTATCGATCTAGAAAAAGCTTTTGACAGCGTAGATCATGAAGTTATGTGGAAAATATTGAAAAAGTTTGGACTTCCTGACAGTTTTATTCGCTGCCTTAGTCGTCTTTACCAAAATGCAACGTCTAAAGTTTTATTCAACGGTTTTTTTACAGATCCTTTCAAAATTGAATGTTCAGTTCGGCAAGGATGCCCATTGAGTATGGCTCTTTTCTGTTTATACATTGAACCCTTGATTCGTATGCTTTTTGAGTCGGTTAAAGGTTGTTTGATAGGCGATTGCTTTGTAAGAGTAATAGCTTATGCAGATGACATTAGCTTACTCATTAGAAACGATCATGAGTTTGATAAGGCCCTAGAACTGATTAACTACTTTAGCATTTATGCTAAAATCAAAATCAACACCGTTAAATCTCAGTTTCTGAGATTTAACAACTGTAGTTCAGGACCACACCAGATAAAAGAAGTTGATGATCTGAAAATACTAGGCATAACATTCCATCGTAATTTTGACACAACAATTTCAGAAAATTATAAAGACCTAATCAACAAACTTAAATATACAATTTCACTACATCATCGTCGAAAATTAAACCTTTTTCAAAAAGCATTTATTTTAAATACATACGTCCTTTCTAAATTATGGTACATCGCTCAAATTTTTCCTCCAAATAACAAACATATAGCTGAAATAAGAAGAATCTGTTTTAAGTTTCTTTGGCAAGGTTACTTTTATAGCGTTGCAAAGAATGAATTGTACCTTCCGATTTATAAAGGAGGTCTTGCATTGGAAGACGTAGAAGCAAAATGTAAAAGTTTATTTATTAAAAATATCTTATTTTTCAAAACGAATTCTGGTTCCTCGGTTGATGAGTTTATGATTGCGCAAAGTAACAACCGTCATGTAACGAGAAATGCGCGGGAATGGATTAATCTTGCTATTGAATTAAAACCTCGAACAGTGCTGAACACGAGCAAATTATTTTATAATTATTTTATTGATCAAATGAGTATCAAGCCACGTATGCAAACAGAAATGCAAAATCTTCAATGGGACTTAATTTTCGAAAATCTTGATAAAAAATTTATATCATCTGATACAAAAACATACCTTTTCTCACTTTTAAATGAACTTATTCCAACCAGAAGTAAAATGTTTCGTCATGGAATAGCTGGAATAGATTCTCCAAACTGTATATTATGTGGTAATCTTGACACAATAACTCACCGAATTAAATTATGCGATAAATCTTCTTTGGTTTGGAACTGGATAAAAAACCTTATAATGGTTAGGATTAGAATTAACACCAGAGATCCTGAAGAATTGATAGCATTACAGTTTAATTTAAAAAGCTACAAAAAGAATGCGGGTCTGTGGCTGGTCTGTGAAGCAATTAGATTTAATCTAATGAATTACGGATTAGATGGCATGGGCTGCCTAGAGAAGTTCAAAAAAGAAATACGCGACGCTCGATGGAATAACAAAGCAGTTTTTGCAAAGTACTTTAAAAATGTTTTGAACATCTTTTAAAATATAAACAAACCCCACACAAAAAGAAATTGAAGATCATCCAATGATTATAAATCTAGACGATTGTAAACAAGGAAAAAGCACAGGGTCTCGAAACTAGAATAACAAATTGTAAACTACGCGAACTATGTTGAATAAAACCTCTTAAAACTGAAAAAAAAAAAAAAAAAAAAAAAAAAAAAAAAAAAAAAAAAAAAAACTTTTTGGAAACTTTCAAAGGTTCTTAAGAAACCTCAAAAACCCATCCCTTCTTTAAAAGATGGTGATAATATTCTATTAACTAATGGGGAAAAAGCTCAAAAACTTGCTCAGCAGTTTGAGAGTGCTCATAATTTCAACTTGAATGTTTTGAGTCCTATTGAAAATCAAATTTCAATAGAATTTCAGAATATTGTTGAACAAGAATTTTCATCAGATGAAGTTTTTAATACGGATCTGAATGAAATAAAATCTATTATCAAAAAATTTAAAAATATGAAAGCCCCTGGTGAGGATGGCATTTTTTACATTTTAATTAAAAAATTACCAGAAGCAACTTTAAGTTGCCTGGTCAAAATTTTCAACAAATGTTTTGATTTGGCATATTTTCCAGTAGTTGGAAAAATGCCAAAGTAATTCCGATTTTGAAACCGGATAAAAATCCTGCTGAAGCCTCAAGCTATCGGCCCATTAGTTTGCTTTCATCTATTAGTAAATTATTCGAAAGAATAATTCTTAATAGAATGATGACGCACATTAATGAAAATTCAATTTTCGCTGATGAGCAGTTTGGATTTCGCCTTGGGCATTCAACTACTCATCAGTTGTTGAGAGTTTCAAATTTAATTCGAAGCAACAAATCTGAGTGCTATTCTACTGGCGCTGCTCTTCTAGACATAGAAAAAGCATTTGACAGTGTTTGGCATAAAGGTTTGATTGCGAAATTGAAAAGGTTTAATTTTCCGATTTATATCGTGAAAATTATTCAAAATTATTTGACGGATCGTACTCTGCAGGTATGTTATCAGAATAGCAAATCTGATCAACTACCTGTACGTGCTGGCGTCCCTCAAGGAAGCATTTTGGGTCCAATTTTATACAATATTTTTACTTCTGACTTGCCTGATTTGCCCCCAGGATGTCAGAAATCACTTTTTGCTGATGACACAAGCATCTCCGCCAAAGGCAGAAGCCTTCGTGTCATCACAAGAAGATTACAAAAAAGCTTGGATATTTTCAATTCTTATTTGAAAGAATGGAAAATTACTCCAAATGCTGCAAAAACTCAACTTATTATTTTCCCTCACAAACCAAGGGCTGATTTTCTTAAACCAAAAAGTCATCACATTATAAAGATGAATGAGGTAAACTTAAAGTGGGAGGATCAAGTGAAATATCTTGGACTTGGTTTTGACAAAAACCTTACTTACAAGGATCACATTGAAAGTATCCAGGTTAAATGTAACAAATATATTAAATGTTTGTATCCACTTATAAACAGGAATTCTAGACTTTGTCTCAAGAATAAACTGTTAATTAATAAACAAATTTTCAGACCTGCCATGCTTTATGCTGTGCCGATCTGGACAAGCTGTTGCTTAACCAGGAAGAAAAAACTTTAGAGGATTCAGAACAAAATTCTGAAAATGATTCTGAAACTTCCTCCCTGGTTCAGCACCAGTGAACTTCATCAATTAGCCGAAGTTGACACTTTGGATGTTATGTCCAATAAGATAATTGATGCATTTCGACAAAAATCATTGCAGTCTTCAGCTGCATTGATCCGCTCTTTATATAGTTTATAAGTTAGTTTTAAGGTATCCCTTTTCCCTTTTGTACATGTAGGACCTCCTACATTTGAAATCACTGAATAGCGAAAGCTACAATATTTCATGAATAAATGAAAGTTGCTAGTATTTAAAATTGAGGTGAAAAGTCATCGTTTGTGATTGGACACTCAATAATATTTTAACTGAATGAATGTACATGGAAAAGAAATTTGAATAAATATAAATTAAAAAAAAAAAAAAAAAAAAAAAAAACTTATTAAGAGGCAGTATTTGTCAATATTGCTCGGTTTGTTCTAGAGGTCGTATCGAGGTGCTCCGATTTGGATGAAACTTTCAGCGTTTGTTTGTCTATGCACGAGATGAACTCATGCCAAATATGAGCCCTCTACGACAAAGGGAAGTGGGGTAAAACGGCTTTGAAGTTTGAGGTCGAAAAAACATTAAAAATCTTAAAATTACTCGCATTTCCGTAAAACTTCTTCAATTCCAACTCTCTTGGATGCATTCTAAAGGTCTTTAGAAGCACTTCAAAATGTGGATTGGTTTGATTTTTCTCATATCTTTTGCAAATAACTGTTAAAAATGGATTTTTTTAAAACCTTAATATCTTTTTCCAACAGCCTCCAAAACTCATACTCCTATAGGTCAAAAGATAGGTAATTTCATGGACAATTTACAACTCCTATACTTCTAACTTACGTGAAATTTTCCGAGGATTCCGAATATGACAAAATTGAGACCAAAAAATTCCGCTATGACGGCCTACAGGGCAAAAACTAACGTGTTAAAATGTTTGTTATAGAAAAATCGAAAAACTATGAGAAAAACTGCGATTGGCCAAAAAGTTATTTCCGTAGGCTTATAGTCCATGAAATTACCTATCTTTTGACCTATAGGAGTATGGGTGTTGGAGGCTGTTGGAAAAATATATCCATTTTTAACAGCTATTTGCAAAAGCTATGAGAAAAAATCAAACCAATCCTGGATGTCTATAGCACATTTTGAAGTGCTTCAAAATACCTTTCGAATGCATCTAAGAGAGTTGGAATTGAAGAAGTTTTACGGAAATGCGAGCAATTTTAAGATTTTTAATGTTTTTTCGACCTCAAATTTCAAAGCCCATTTTACCCCACTTCCCTTTGTCGTAGAGGGCTCATATTTGACATGATGCATAGACAAACAAACGCTGAAAGTTTCATCCAAATCGGAGCACCTCGATACGACCTGTTTCACATTGGTGAAAAACTCGCTCTTAAATCACTAAGTAATTTGGTCACTCACTCACTGACTTACTAACTCACTTGATGATAAATTCTTAGTTTTGACGTTGGATAACGTACTACGTTATCCAAAGCCATTCCAGACGTGTCACAGCATAACTACTGAGCAATTCTCTACCAAAACCGGAAATGTATTTTATTTGTATTTTTTGATTTTTCTCAAGCTTTGTGGGGACCTACCCTATGACCAATGAAGCTATTTTGTTCACCCATACAAGTCTCCATACAATTTTGGCTGCTGTCCATACAAAAATGGTACGTAAATATTCAAACAGCTGTAACTTTTGAGTGAATTTTCTGATTAATTTGGTGTCTTCGGCAAAGATGTAGGTATTGTTGAGGACTATTGAGAAAAAATAGGTATACGGATTTTTTTTTGCGGATTTTTTAAAAACCTTTTTTTTACAAAAACTCAATTTTCCAAAATACGTATTTTTTGATATTCGAGATTTTTTGATATGTATGGTCAAAAAATCTGCCGCCGAGTTATGATTTTTTTTACATAGTGGTTTTTGGAAAAAATCGAAATTTCATGCAAAAACAAAATTGACTTAACAGATGTTTTGATAAAGGGCTCCGTCTTCAAGTTTGATTTTAGGGAAATATTTGCAGTTTTTTTTTTATTTTTTAAAAAAGTGACCATGTGACCGTTTCCAAAAAAATATATTTGTTTGAATATTTCAGAAAATTTGCTATAAAATTGTCTAAGAAGATTGGACCTCTAGTTGCTGAGATACAGCCGCTTTAAGAAAAAGAAACATGAAAATTAAAGTTTTCATGTCTCACCAAAACAACCCATTATTTTTTTTATGTTGATACCTATCTCAGCAACTAATGATCCAATTTTCAATGTTAAAACATAAAAAATCGTAAAATTTCCCGATCTTTTCGAAAAAATATTTCGAAACAAATTAAATCAAGACCAGCATTTTAAATGGGCGTAATGTTCAATGTTTGGCCCTTTTTAAATGTTAGTCTCGATTTAAAGATTTAAAAAGTATTTTTTCGAAAAGATCGGAAAATTTTACGAATGTATCATATTTTAACATTGAAATTCGGATCGTAAGTTGGTGAGATATTTGGGAAATTAAGTTTTTGTGAAAAAAAGTTGATAAGAAAATCCGCAAAAAAAATCCGTGTACCTATTTTTTTCTCAATAGTCCTCAACAATACCTACAACTTTCGGCCGATTTTGTAAAGAATTGCTCTACTTTGACATATGAATTATGTTGACGCGCATTTGGGAAGTTCTTTTGAGGCAAACAAATCGGTTATGTAATCTCTGAACGATCTCTGAGATGACTTGAACTTGATATTTCAACCACTTAAACTGAAACAAGCAACTTCTGGGTTAAGCCAGAGCTGTGGAGACTGGTAGCTTTTGAAGTAACTCCAACTTCAGATCTTCAAAAAGACCAAGTCCGACTTCAACTCCAAGCTAAATCTTTTTTTGGAATATGAATAGTTTGCTTATTTTATTAAAAGTACTCAAAGAAGCTCTCTAAAATTTCTCTAGCAACTGCAACTGCATTGCAAAACAAATCTTCACGATGCTCCATCAATTTCATAATACCCCACACATCAAGGCACATCAGATGAAATCTCAACCGACAAAATTATGCAATGATATTGCCCCTCTTAAAGGTGCACAAGTTCCACCAGAGAAGAACCTGGCCCAGGTCAAAGCTGCGTGCTCGAATGCTGCGCAAAACTAGCCATTCAAACGTTCGCAGCGTTGACACATGAGTGAATGACGGCTTGTTCGTGATCTACCCGTTCGTTGGGCCAAGATTCAATGCAAAATCTGGCGCTGATTGGCATCCTTCGAGCCATTCAATGCAATCGAGAGGGATTGATGCGAGAATGAATTGATGCTGTCCAAATGCACGGTTGGGTCGTTTGGTCGAATGGGTCATTTCTTCGAATTGGTTATGTTTTAAAGAACATAGTTAGTTGCGCAAATTGTGCACTTCGATGAATTTTCAAGAATCATTTTACAACTGAAACGGTATTATTAGAAATAGTTATATAAATAATTGGAAAAAATGGGTCGTTTCACCGAAAAAGTATTTCTTTCCGGAATAGTATTTTCGTTTCTTTCTTTTGGAATATTGAAAAAACGTTAGATAATTTTTTGGAAAATTATTAAAACTCTCGAACCACCATTCGACCAATCGGACAATCGATTAAAAGACCCAAATCCATTTAAAAAGAATCAATTAGCTTGTGTGCAAACTGCATTACGGTCAAGGACATCACGCACATTCCAAACTGTCGTGTTGATCGTGATACTATTCAGACCATTCATCGAATGTGTTCCAGCTGGGTTAACGAATTTACACATCAGCTGCATTTATCGAAACATCGAAATGAAGCACAAACCATAATCAATTTAACTATCAAAATAGCTGTGCAAGCAAAGGGGGTTTCGATTTGTGTTGTTTACACTGGTTGACCCCGCTTGGTACAAATTCAATTAAATAGATTAGAAACAGTGCACTGGCACGCACCTCGTCGCGCTGCTCGATTAAGATATCGTGTTGCAAAACTGTGCCTATGCGACCGCAGTTATGTCCAGGATGACCTGTGAAGCTTTTTTTGCTCCGGGTGCGTTTGTGTTGGAAAGCCCGGCAGAGTCTGGTCGTCACGCCATCATTGTCCCTAATGATTGTAGAACAGAACCGTGGGCTGCTTGGTGGCGCTCGATAAACCAGTACAGTACAAAATAACCAAAATTTAAACTTCAAGAATTTTGAATAAAATTATTCTTTGGAATATCGCTATTTTTCTATCGCACTGGCCTTAAACATGCCCAATCCGTTTGAAAAACTACGAGTGCTTATTCTAGAAAAATATTGAAATCAAATTGAGACAACTTTTCAATCCAATTGCTTTTTGTTGAGTCCGATTACGCAAACATGTTTGAAGAAACCATTGTTAACATGATTTCAACCAATATTAAACCCTTTCAGGTCTGAAATTTTTTTAAATATTTTGTAGCTGATGGTAGTAAAACGATTCTAATGGTCATAAAAATAGAAAGTTTTGGAAATTTTGGTTTAAGGATCATATAAGCCTAGGCATTTTAGTGATGGTTCACACCAGGGTTGTTAAAATATCAAAATATCAGCTCTCAGCAATCACAATTATCTCGCCTGAATATTCATGCCTCAAATACAACTGCTCTTCTCTCTTCATTGAAACTCTCAGCGCCGAACATAGCCGAACACGTTTTCGTGTTTACCCACTCGCGATTGACATTTTCCTTTTCTCTCTCATTCTCGCTTCCACGAACATCCTACCGCAACAGCGTTTAACCACAAAAGCCGCCACAAAACCAATTTTGCAAACGCAGTTTGAAGGGGCGTCATGCATGGTCGGCTCCTAATCGCCATCTCGCGTTCTCTCATTGCAGTTTTCGGAGAGATTGAGAGACTCAACAGTGAGAGCGCATAGTCGAGGAAAAGGGAAGGAGTGATAGAGAGAGAATGACATCGCTGGGAATCACGAGACACAAGAAGAGATCTCACAAGCTATAGTGACGGCCGCTATACTCTCGGATATTTTTGGTGCAGAGATAATCTATTGATAGCTTTTCTATCACTCTTTTGCGACACTGGTTCACACTAAAAATGTCAAGTTTTACTTAAAAAAACCTTTCAAAAATCTAATGCAAAGCCAACGTTGAAATTTGAGTATACTTAACTACGTATTTAGCAGCCAAGATAAGTGGTTTTTCAAGCTGAAAGTTCTTAGTTATTACGGAGATCTTCAAATCAAATCATTCACGTAAATGTTACAAGACCTGGGAAAATTAAAAGATCCAGTAGGGTAGATTGTTAAGACAAAAATAATATTTTCATGTCCATGTATTTAAATCTGGATTATAACAAATTTAAAACTTCAGTTTTCTGCTGGAATTCTATCTTAAAAATGCAAAACAGTCATCCCACATATTCGGAACAGTTTACAGATCTGCCAATGTTCAAAAAATCATAGAAAATCGATAATTGAGCATAATGATTTGCTTTTTCCTTCTTGTGAAAGCTTTTCTTGTAATCTTTGAATTGATGTACAGGCCGACTGTAAATTTTTACGTTTCATATTAAGTTTTCAAATAAAAACATTGACCCTTGAAATCCACAAACTCGGAACACTTTTTTTGTAGCGGATGTAAACTAACTTTAAAGAAACCTTTTTTTACATTTCGGCAAAGAGCGAACCTTTTTTTTAATTTCAGTGGTTATCGACAACAGTCACACAGTCTTTTTAAATAAATTAAGTCCGGTACAAAAATTTTTCTACCTTCCCCCTTTAAAATTGGTCTTCAGATCAAAAGACAAACCATTTTTTTAATAATTCAAAATTTCAATTAAAATTGAAGTCTTATAAATAAATAAACCGAAATGCATATTTCTGCATTGAAAATCATATTTTGCACGTTGGGCTCGTAAAAAAAATTGAATTTTTATGATATTCGAATTTACAACTTTTGGTTAATACAAGACAGGTGAGCAACTCTCTCAACACTCTTGGCTCAAACTTTGTGGGGGCCTTCCATATGACCTAATAATTGTATCATTGGTTCACCCATACAAGTCTTCTTGCAATGTTGGCAGCTGTCCATACAAAAATGGTACGTAAATATTCAAACAGCTGTAACTTGGATAAAATTTTCTGATCAATTTGGTGTCTTCTGCAAAGTTGTAGGTATTGTTGAGGACTGTTGAGAAAAAAATATATGCACGGAAAAAAATTGCAGATTTTTTAATCAACTTTTTTTTTCACAAAAACTCAATGTCCCAAAATACGTATTTTTTTTTTGATTTTCGAGATTTTTTGATATGTTTTAGGGGACAAAAACCCACAACTTTTGAGCCATAGAGAAACACGGTCAAAAAATCTGCCGCTGAGTTATGATTTTTTTGAAAAAATAGTGATTTTTGGAAAAATAATCTAAATTTCATGCAAAAACAAGCAGTTTATTGATTAAGGGCTCTATTTTCAAGATATAGCCATCAAAAGTTTGATTTTAGCGAAATATTTGCAGTTTGTGGATTTTTAAAATTAGTGATATTTTTTTCAAAAGTTTAAAAAAATTGCTATAAAATTGTCTAAGAGACATTGAAGATTGGACCTCGGGATACTGAGATGTAGCGGCTTTTAGAAAAAGAAACACGAAAATTGAAGTTTTTAAGTCTCACCCAAACAACCCACCATTTTCTAATGTCGATATCTCAGAAACTAATGGTCTTATTTTCAATGTTCAAACATAAAACATTCGTGAAATTTTCCGATCTTTTCGAAAAAAATATTTTGATGTTTTTTGAATCATGACTAACATTTTAAAAGGGCCAAACAATTAATATTACGCTCATTAAAAAATGCTAGTCTTGATTTTTTTTTTCAAAATATTGTTTTGAAAAGATCGGAAAATTTGATGATATGATAAATATGATATTTATTCATAAAAATCAATTTCGGTTGTATCAGCTTATTCCAAGCTGAATCAGAGCAGACCGTTGTTATTTATACACAACAATTATGTAATAATCTAAAAATCATTCTTCAATAAAGTTTTATGATTTTAATTTCTAAATAAATCCCATATCTTCAAAAACATCAGATAAAACTTTATTTTAAAAATGTTTAGAGGATGCAACCTTCTACAAAGGTGTTTCTTGTCTTATTTTGCAGATTTTGATAAGTAAATGTCTCATGAAACACTAGGGTGTAATATGGTTGTATGGAAAATTTTTTAAGTTATCCAAATTTAGTGAGCACAGCACTTTTTCAGTTCCTATTGGGGTCCTCAACAACTCCTCAAAGGGACCGATTGGTTTAGTCCTCACTTTGTGCAAAGCGATTCAATTTTCCATATAAATTTGTATGGAGAAAACATTTTTTTTGGATTTTGATATTTATTAGAGGTGGGCAAAAAAAGAGCGAGCCGCTCAAAGAGCCGGTTCATTTAAAAGAGCGAACGATCCATGGCTCACAGAAAAAGAACCGCGGTTCTTTTTTAAACTCCGGTCTTTTGAAAGAATCGTTCCAAAATAGTCCAAGCATTTAAATTTGCTTAATTTGTAAATTATTTTCAAAAATCTGCTAAATAGCTTATAGATTTAGGAAAAAATAATTCCTCCTGCCCGAATAAACTTCAGCGTTTATAAACATTATCGATCAAATCAGAATGTAAAAAAGAGTTAACAGAATATTTTCTTTTAATAAAATATCAGCATTAGTTTAATGTTCGCAGAAATAAACGCCATTTTAAAATTAAAAGCAATTTTTTCAAAGTCCTAGATTTAAGTTCGGATGCAATTCAATCATTCAAACGTTATGGTTCAAGTAGAAATTTTGACATAGAGATTTTTAAGGGCATCTTTTCTTTTTTAGGTATTTTTTAAATAATTTATATAAATCCAATGTGAAATAGCTTTAAAAAGCACATCATTCTTAAAAAAATATTCTTTTTTTATCTATATTGTGAAAAAGAGCGAAAGAGCCGTTTTAAAGAGCGAACGAAAATGAGCGGCTCCTAAAAAAGAGCGATTTTGCCCACCTCTAATATTTATTAAATCCACGTTTCATGCTATATCAAAACCGGACTCATATTCGGATGCTCTGGAATCTGCTCTACAACTTTGCCGAAGAGAGTATGGTGCTAGCTTGCCCCTAAAAAAGATACAGCGTGTTCAAAACTCGTCTAAAACGTGTTTTTTGCTCGATAATCACGTTTTAGACGAGTTTTGAGGGCGCTATATCTTCTTTCAGGAGCAAGTTAGCACCATACTCTCTTCGGCAAAGTTGTAGAGCACCTTCTAGAGCATCCGAATATGAGTCCGGTTTTGATATGGCATGAAACGTCGAATGGTTAAATATCAAAATCCTAAAAAATGGTTTTCTCCATGCAAATTTATATGGAAAACTGAATCGCAATGCGCAAAGTGAGGACTAAACCAATCGGTCCCAAACTTTGGGGAGTTGTTTAGGACCCCAAAAGGAACTGAAAAAGTGCTGTGCTGGAAAATCGATTTTGATATTACACGCTAATGAAACACGTCATTTGACAAGTTTCCGGGACTGTTATTTAAATGTTTCCAATAAATGATTAAGGATTTTAAACAAAAAAACATAGAATATAGATATCTCAGAAATTTCTAGATGAAAAATTTTGCTCTAAGAAGCATTGGAAAGCTGAGAAAATTTCCTATAAGACACATTTGAAAGTAGCGGTGACTATTTTTTCTCCTTAAGGTTGCGCAGCAAACACGCCGTGTAAATAAAAAAGCTCAAGGTTACAAATAAGATGTGCATAAGATTTTAAATAATAGATGATAATAATCTTTTAAGCGTTGTGACTTTATTTTTAGCTCCCCCTCCATGACTTGACCGGTGCAGAGGGACAGACACTTTTTAAAAATGTGTCCCAGCCTTATTGAAAATAGCGATCTTTGTTTGTAAAAACATATAAGCGGTAGGGTCACTGGTAGGTCGTTCGTTCGAACCCTGGGATGGATGGAAACTTAGGTTTAAAAAAAGGTTTAGATTTCCCACTATTTCAAACTTTTGGACAACTAGTTTCGAGTAGGAATCTTGAAATAGAGAACGTCGAGCCAATGCCGTAAAGCGAAGAATTATTTACTATAAAATATAATGAAAAATTTAAGAAACTAATAATGACTAATAAAACAAAACAATTTCTTTTCAAGATGCGTCAGAGCAGCTTTTACTGTGCACTCATTCCCTTTCTAGGATTCGCAAAATTGCGAAAGCAATTGGACCTGTAAAGCTAAACACGGTCACGATAAATCGCTGTTCTTCTCTCTCCCCTGAGCTTGTGGAAGGTTTCCCGCTTTCACCATATCACATTGGGCACAATAGATAATGTTGTACAACTTAAGATAACATAAAATTGCAAAGAAAATGCCTCTTTTCCCGAGCGCACTCTCACCGAACGGTCTTTGGAAACATTGTTACCGGCTTTCGAGGGAGAGGGAGTAAGATATCGTTTGGGGGGGAAACTTTGCCGTGTTTGGCGATATTCCGTTCGATTCCGACGTCGACTATCGCGACCTGAACACGCCAACCTGTTGGCCACCAGCCACGTGGAACGTTTGTGGGGTGGGGACGCAGATGGTAATTTTATGCAACATTTTGTAACATTGATGTGCGCTGGCTCAGAACAATGGTCCGAGCTGAACCTTCCTTCTACCGGAATGCTAGAAGACACACACAACCTTGCCAACGAGACGTGACCAAAAAGCCGAAGCTAATTAATTCAAACTGATTATGTTGAGCTGATTGTGGTGCTACCACCGCGCGCGATGGATGATCCTAAGTCGCTACGACGATCGCCGTATTCACTAATGAGGTAGATCTAGTGCCCAATTAAGGAGAGGGCCCTCAAAAGAAATGGTAATTTTGTGAACGCAAACTAGGCGGCGAACAGCGCCTGCAAGACTCCAGATGTAGATCGATTTGCATTTATCATTTTCACAACTGCGTTGACGGCTTTGTTTGTGAGATTAGCAAAAGGTTTACTGTAAAAGAGATATTCTGTAGAATATCTCAACATATTTTCAAAAAAAAAAAAAGATTTTTTAGTGAAGGCAAGTGAGCTAATTTTGCTGTTATTCCACTTCCAGGTATACAAAACATAATTAATATTCACCCATCCCATCGCACATATGAAGTGGCAATTAAAAGATTTGTTCAGTTATGCTGAATGCTGTGGAATGCTCAAAACTTAATGATATTACTCATGCCAACAATGTTCATGCAAATCTCTTTGAAATTTCAAAAAGAATCAGCTAAACATGCAGCAGCAATCCTATCTCTGACCAAAGGTGCCCTCCTGATTTATGAAACTAGAACAGTAATGACGAGTCTAGCCATATTTAATCAACTCGTTTGCGGTTCAAACACACACACACAAAACCATTCACTACCAATTAGTGCCCATTTGGTGTGCTGATTCGTTCATCGAACCGCAATAATGGCCAACGATGCACTTGTTTCAATGCTCCCCCCCCCCGCCACGTGTAAACACATTTAGCAAAATCATCACCATTATCATCAGGAGGGGCGATGGAAAAGCTCAGGTGAAAATTAGATACGTTTGCACTCATAACTATTCCGGACCAGCTCCAGTGCAGCGCTTGAGTTCGATTAAATTTTCCGAGAACTCGGTGCAGTTTAAAATATTCAGCCCTCGAAAGCAGTAGTCCAGCAGCCGATGATGGCCAGTGTGGAATGTAATCAAAAAGTGCAGTCGATCAGCTAATGCACCAGGGAATGAAGATGCAGCGGCTAGATTTTGAACGGGCTATGAAATTCTATTTGGGTATTCAGATGTATTTATTTAAATAACCTGGAAAAAATGCATCATAAGAAGAGCAATTTTTTAATTTTTGAATTTTAGAATCCATTTTTCCCATACAAAAATGATTACTGAATAATCAAAGATCTGTATCTTTTGAAGGAATTTTTTGATCGATTTGGTGTATTCGGCAAAGTTGTAGGTATGGATAAAGACAACACAAAAAAACAGATACACGGTATAAAAAATTTGGTGATTTCTAATTTCACTTTTTGTCACTAAATCTAAAACTTGCAAAAATACATTTTTTTCTGATATGTTTTAGTGGACATCACATGCCAACTTTTAGAAATTTCCAGATTGGGCAAAAAATCTTTGACCCAGTTATGAATTGTTGAATTAATACTTTTTTTTCAAAAAATCGAAATTATGCTCGAAAAAAATGGTGAAAACCTTCAGTTTTTGATGAAAAATCGAATTTGCAATCAAAAAGTACTTTAGTGAAATTTTGATAGCGTTTACTGTTTTTAAGTTATAGCCATTTTTATGTAACTTTTTTGAAAATGGTCCCAGTTTTTTTTAATTAGGTGCCCATGTTTGCCCATCCTTGAAAAAAAAAAATTTAATAGATAAGAAAATTCTCAAAATTTTGCTTTATGGACTTTTTTGATACGACCCTTGTTTACTGAGATATTGCAATGTAAAGATTTAAAAACAGGAAAATTGATGTTTTCTAATTCTCCCCCAACTAATGGTCCGATTTTCAATGTTGTTGTTGTTTGTTGTTTTTTCGAAAACATTATTTTTTTTAAATCAAAAATAACATTTCTAAAGGGCGCAATATTGAATGTTCGGAAAATATCATGAATGATCCATATTTTGACATCGAAAATCGGAGCATTAGTTGCTGAGATATCGACATAAGACAAAGAATGGGTTGTTTCAGTGTGACAAAGAAAACATCAATTTTCCAGTTTGTAAATCTATGTTTGGCAATATCTCAGTAACTAAGGGTCGTATCAACAAAATTCAGAAAGGCAAAATATAGAGAATTTTCTCAGCACTTCAAAAATTTTTTTTCAAAGGTTGGCACTTATTTTAAAAAATGATGAACTGTGACTATTTTCAAAAAAGTAACCTAAAAATTGCTATAACTTGAAAACGTTGCATTTTATCAAAATTTCACTAGTGTACTTTTTGATTGCAAATTTGATTTTACATCGAAAAATGAAGTTGAAAAATTGTTGCGATAAAAATTTCGATTTATTTGAAAAAATCACTATTTATTCCAAAATTCATAACTTGGTCCATGACTTTTTGCCCAATCTGAAATTGTTTTAAATGTTGGCATTTACTGCCTTCTTAAACATATCAGTAAATGAAAAAAAATAGTTTATTTCTGCAAATTAAAGGAGAATGGGCAAATTTGGTCCAAGGATGTACACGAACGGGACCAACTTTTTTCGAAAGATCTCGCCGAGACATGAAAAAAAGTCTTCTGGACCAACTCTCTAAACCCCGGGGTTCAAAAGTTACAAGTTGTTGAAGTTTGAGCATTTTGGGTTAAAATGTACAAAAAATCGTATTTTTGCTATTTCTAAAATCATTCATAAAATCTCTGTTTCATTATGGATTTCGATTTTCTTGACTTCATTCGACGCGTATCAGCAAAAACTATGAGTTCTGATATGTCTTAGCATGATTGAAACATGATTTATCTTGTTTTTATCTGTTTGAACCGTTTGTGCAAGAGGCATCCCATAGAAACAAGTCGAAACTTCAAGGTTTTGAAACCGGATCCGACCCAGACTGCTTCAGTGAGTATGGAAGGCTTCAGTGCAATGTTGTAACAACTTATTGGGATGGTCTGAGTCATCCGAGAACTCCTTGGAGTTAAGACCGGTGAGTCTACCGCCGTAACAAGCAAGATGTCTGCGGTTTTTGACCACGGATCATACCCGCATGGCTTCAGTGAGTATGGTAGACTACTATGCTGATGTGTTGGAGTGTCCTGGGTTCTCCTAGGACTCCCTGGAGTTAAGATCTGTGGGTCTACTTCCGTAACAAGCAAAATGTCGACCGGTTTTGACAACGGAACATACCCGCATAGCTTCAGTGAGTGTGGTGGACTGCTTTCCTAATGTGTTAGGATGTCCTGGGTCATCCAAGGACTCCCTGGAGTTATGATCTGTAGGTCTATGGCTGTTAAAAGGACTCCGCGGAATGGTCCAGAACATCGCAACATAACAGCAATACAGTCTGCCATACTCACTGAATCTTTGCGGTTATGATGCGCGGTTAAAAATCATCGACCTTTTTCTTGTTACTACCTTATAATGTGGCCCTCTTGAACCTTGCGGTTTCGTCAACGGATCCACAGGCGTGTATCGTTCTTTTTGCGACAAGACTCCGCCTCCCGGGTCTCCTAAGTGTGAAGGTATGGGCACGGGGAGAGGGCACCGAATACCTATATTTACACTTAGAATTTTTTGCGTCCGCCTCGGGATTCGAACCGGCGACCTCTGGATTGTGAGTCCAGTGCGCGGTCCGATTGATCCACACAGTCTTGTTACAGTGACCCAAATATCTAAACTCCACGGAGCCCAAGGATGACCTAAGACATCCCAACACATTAACAAAGCAGTCTACCATACTGTCTGAAGCTATGCGTGTATGTTCCGGGGTCAAAAATCGTCGACCACTTGCTTGTTACGGCTGTAGCTCCACAGATCATAACTCCAGGGAGTCCTTGGATGACCCAGGGCATCCTAACACATTAGGAAAGCAGTCCACCACACTCACTGAAGCTATGCGGGTATGTTCCGTTGTCAAAACCGGTCGACATTTTGCTTGTTACGGAAGTAGACCCACAGATCTTAACTCCAGGGAGTCCTAGGAGAACCCAGGACACTCCAACACATCAGCATAGTAGTCTACCATACTCACTGAAGCCATGCGGGTATGATCCGTTGTCAAAAACCGCAGACATCTTGCTTGTTACGGCGGTAGACTCACCGGTCTTAACTCCAAGGAGTTCTCGGATGACTCAGACCATCCCAATAAGTTGTTACAACATTGCACTGAAGCTTTCCATACTCACTGAAGCAGTCTGGGTCGGATCCGGTTTCAAAACCTTGAAGTTTCGACTTGTTTCTATGGGATGCCTCTTGCACAAACGGTTCAAACAGATAAAAACAAGATAAATCATGTTTCAATCATGCTAAGACATATCAGAACTCATAGTTTTTGCTGATACGCGTTGAATGAAGTCAAGAAAATCGAAATCCATAATGAAACAGAGATTTTATGAATGATTTTAGAAATAGCAAAAATACGATTTTTTGTACATTTTAACCCAAAATGCTCAAACTTCAACAACTTGTAACTTTTGAACCCCGGGGTTTAGAGAGTTGGTCCAGAAGATTTTTTTTCATGTCTCGGCGAGATCTTTCGAAAAAAGTTGGTCCCGTTCGTGTACATCCTTGGACCAGCTCCCATACAAATTTGCCCATTCTCCTTTAAGTGACAAAAAGTAAAATTTGAAATCACCTTAATTTGTTTTACCGTGCATCATTTTTTTAAGTGTAGTCCTTATCCATACCTACAACATTGCCCAAGACACCAAATCGATCAAAAATTCATTCAAAAGATACAGATTATTGAATCTTCAAACATCATTTTTGAATGGACAGCTGTCAATTTTGTATAGAATGATCAAAAAAGTTTCAGCGGGATTAAAAGAATACAAAAAAAAATATTTAAGAAAAAATACCGAAAAATACCGAAATCTGTTTAGTAATTTTCTATGAAAAATGGATTTTACATCAAAAATTTACTGATTCCACCTATGTGACTGGTACCTTCCTCACTCTTTACCAAAATTGTGTCACACAAAAGATCATACAAAAATTACATCTGGTATCAGACATGCAGGACGACAGATCTACAACATTTTGGGCTAGTTTGATAATTTATCCAACGATAGATCAGATGATTTATCTGAACAAAGTTTTCATACAGATACTTAAGATCCGGCTTAAAATTGATTACAAAATTTAAAAGATCGAAAGATCACATTCTGAGCAAAAAACTTTCTTTCCACACGCATGTCTCAAAACTGGCTGAACCAATTTTGGCCGGGTTTGCCTTTTCATGACCGCTTTGGGGTTCAATAAGACCTTATTCAAAATGATTAGGTTAAGTGAAGTGTTTATAAGTTATGCTATGAAAAAGTTGTTTTATTTCTAGATACAAAAAAGGTTGGTTTTCTGCATAACCTCAAAAGGCCGAAGTCTTTTTGTTTACGTTCGAGAGTCCCGCCAGATGCGAAACGTCTGGTTGCCACATTGCTTCAAAAGAGAGTCTGTATGTTTTATGGAAAAGTTTTTATCAGATATTTTTTTATTCATAAACGTATTATCATCAGGTCCTTTTCTGCGCTGGAACCTGGTTTGGATCGAGTCGGCTCAATAAGCTGTAAGATCGTAAACAATGAAAATCTGGATTAGGGCAACTTAGGGTCTGAAGGGGCGCGGTTAGCGGCTTCGGCTGCCGATCCCTAAGTTGCTATGGGATGCGGGTTCGATTCCCCGCCTTATCCTCCTGCCCTACTATCGGATGGGGAAGACTCACCTCACATAATACTCGGACGTCTAAAAATGAGCAGTAACTTGCAACAGAGACCACAAAAGACCCGGGAGTCGTTAAAGTGGATTGCTTTGCTTTTTTTAAGGAGATGAATTTCTTTGTAAATGTGAGCAAGGCACCAACCATCTAATGGTGGATTAAAAAATGATTTTATATTTTAAATCATTTTACAAAATTTTAATTTGAGGCCACAAATCAGAAAAATGAATGAATTCTGTGATGTCTAGAATTTTTGACAGCAGTACAACTGTAATAACTTGTATAGCTTTTTTATATTTTTCGCATCAAAATTTTGAAAATTTGAACAAAACTGTTTTCTTTTTAAATTTCAATAAAAATAATTAAAATTAACAAAACTTAAAAAAAGATAATTAAATTGAAATTGTTTGGCGATTGTCCACGATCAGTACAAAAAAGTATTTGTTGTATGGTCAGTTATCCACGAAGGAGGGGGGGGGGGGTGGTTACAGAGAACTGAAAAAGTGTTCACGTGTTTTATGGATGGTCCCTTTAGAATTTCCGAACCCTTGTCAATCGGACAAAGACCCAGCGCGTATATAGTCGGTAATTACAGTATTCCTAATTCCAGCCATAGCTCAAAGGACGGCTCGAGCAACTTTGATTTTTCGTTTATGTTCGGAGTTTCAAGAATTTATATTTCCATGGGAATCGAGCCCAGGACCATTCGTTTATAAAGCGAACACCGTAATCAGTCAGCAACGGCTGCTCCATAAGTTCAGCTTTTCAGCAGTCATGCAATTTGAACGGAACCCGTTCTGCGTTCGTTCTCTTTATTCAAAACGAACTGAACCCACCGCGCAGGAGCCATTGCTTTTCGTTCCAAAAACAGAACGTCACTTTTTCGTGCCGTTCTCTTCAAAGTTTGGAACGCGTTCTGTGAACCGCCTATAGCCAAAGGCTCTCTATGGCAACTGTTAAACTTAAATAAACATTCAGTAGAATGATTTGTACAGAGCTTAGTTAGCTCGGTGGTAACATGTATGAACAGTATTCGAAGGAAGTGAGTTCGAATCTCAGTTTTTTAAATATTTTTTTTTTTGTGTGGTTGGGTACCAACTTTTTGACGACAACTGGAATTACATTTTATACCAATCAAGGGACACTCCAGCTGGGAGGCTAGGGAGACTAAATGAAGCGGTTAATGGCTAGTACGCAGATCGGAAGGAAGGGGTCAAGAAACAGCTTTGCGAACAGCAGAACAAAGGAGAGGGAGCGATTTCTTGGGGCTTTTCTTCACCCTCTCTGGCTTGCTTTAGCTGCCGCTGCTGCCCATTTGATTTTTTTCTTGACCGGGTGCAAAAAGCACCCCAACTAAAATGGAGACGAAAAATTATTGCCACCGTGATTTAAAAAAAATCATTGCTATTCTAGTTCAGGAAAAAAGAGATTCGAACTCACTACTTATGATTTCTAAACCGAATCGTTACCACTAAGCTAGCAGTACTGATATGTAAACGGATGATTAACAGTCCATGAAGTTAAGCTAGTCTACTGAGGTCTTATCAAAGGAATATGTTGAAGTTCTGAACTGGGTTCTCCGTTCGTTTCAAAAAAGCCTACTGAACGAACGTTTCTTAGAGACGAGCGTTCGTTCTCAGAGCTGTTATTTTTCGTGTTGCTTTGTGAACTTGAACGAACGGAGAACCCGTTCAAAATCATGACTGCTTTTCAGCACTTGAATTGAAAAAATATTATTGTTTTAGAGTGTGACACGTGTCGGCAAAAAACATTCGAGCCATGAAACAAACGTTTCATTCAAATAATAAATCAAAAGGTGTTTTGATAACATGTTTAATTCAACTCAAAACATGAATTTTCCAGCAATCGTCTAACATTTCGTAGAAAAAATCTTCTTTTTGTGGTTTGTTGTTGTCCCCCCAGAAGACAATACTTTTTGAAAAATCTATCATATGATTACAATCAAGAAAGATCAAAATAGTGCATCTCCTAACTATCTTAGTCCCTTAGTGGATCCTAAGTTGAAACTAAGGGAATCCGAACAGTTCACTCACAGTGCTCATCACCATCATCAACCCTCACGCGAGTGTGGGAGTTTTATCGATTTCCATTTTCCTCGAAGTTTTCTCCCCGGTGCAGATTGTGAGCAACTGGAAGTACACTTCTTTGCCGCTAACGATGAATTTAAATTGCTCAGTTTGTTTTATAGTCGAACGGATGCTGCCCGGTTGCATCATGATGGTTGGGATTGCCTCTTTGTCGGGAAGAGTGCCGGGATAAGAAGCTCCGGGATCACTGCGAATGTTGCACTCGCTCCGGCTTATCCGATATTCTATTTATTTAGCCCGAGCTTCTGCCTCTGAGCAGCTGTCGATACGTCACGCCGGATTGGAAATCGAGTTAGGGTAAAGTTGAATGACAAAACTTATTTATTTAGTAAGAGTTTAAAATCACAAATTATTACAAATGTATGTAATTAAATTTCTGCCAGACATTTTTCCTTCTCAGCGCTTGAAATTGCATCGGAGAAAAAATCGAACCACTTCGCCTAGATTGGTTTCTGCTGAGCGGCCCATCTCGCTAGGTAATTGCACGTTATTCGAAATGTTTGTACAATTTTCACTTCAATTCACCGATCGGCGGTGGTGCTCCACGAGGAATGTATTTCTAGAGATTTCCAAGACGACAATTCCGACAACCGGGTGAGCCGAGGCCCGGCGACTCCAAAACACAACCGATTAAGCCTAATGACAAGCTACCCCCTTTGTTTGAGGTTGGCAGAACCCAAGAGTGTTCAGAGGTCCGGCGAATTATCACATCCACCGAGCTTTCAACGCTCCGCTCGGACGACCTGCCTCGTTCCGGGCCGCGAGTTGTGATGGCAGTTGTGCTCGGTTGACAGAGTCGAGTTTTTAATGATTTCGAACTTTGACAAACTAGCATACGATGCAGATCACCAGAATAACTTTTAAATATGAAGCATTTTATATGTAACAAGAAATTCGCATAAAAAATAAGAATTAATGGATTTGTCAAAATTTAATTTCTAATATCGCAAGCTAAAGTTGTCTGTGAACAATCAATTAACCAAAAAAAACTTTTTTCTCAAATTTTAAAGGCAATCAATTGATTCAACATTGAAAGAAGGAATTAAACAAAAGTATAATTGAAAAAACTTCTAAAAAATCATAGGAAAAAAAATTTTAAACTAAAAAATTTCAATTGATATAGAGGGGTAATCTGCTAAAACAATTTAAAATGCATTGACCTGCGTTTATTGAAAATATAAGCACATTTAGGTTCTTTGAAGTTCCAGTGTACAGCACCGCAAAAAGTTTATTTTTTGTATAACAATATCTCGATAAAACATTGAGTTTTAGAAGAATTGATAACAACACAACTATATATAATACATAATACAAGATTTTTCAATACATTTCATTCATTTCATTCATTTCATTCATTTCATTCATTTCATTCATTTCATTCATTTCATTCATTCATTTCATTCATTCATTTCATTCATTCATTTCATTCATTCATTTCATTCATTCATTTCATTCATTCATTTCATTCATTCATTTCATTCATTCATTTCATTCATTCATTTCATTCATTCATTCATTTCATTCATTTCATTCATTTCATTCATTTCATTCATTTCATTCATTTCATTCATTTCATTCATTTCATTCATTTCATTCATTTCATTCATTTCATTCATTTCATTCATTTCATTCATTTCATTCATTTCATTCATTTCATTCATTTCATTCATTTCATTCATTTCATTCATTTCATTCATTTCATTCATTTCATTCATTTCATTCATTTCATTCATTTCATTCATTTCATTCATTTCATTCATTTCATTCATTTCATTCATTTCATTCATTTCATTCATTTCATTCATTTCATTCATTTCATTCATTTCATTCATTTCATTCATTTCATTCATTTCATTCATTTCATTCATTTCATTCATTTCATTCATTTCATTCATTTCATTCATTTCATTCATTTCATTCATTTCATTCATTTCATTCATTTCATTCATTTCATTCATTTCATTCATTTCATTCATTTCATTCATTTCATTCATTTCATTCATTTCATTCATTTCATTCATTTCATTCATTTCATTCATTTCATTCATTTCATTCATTTCATTCATTTCATTCATTTCATTCATTTCATTCATTTCATTCATTTCATTCATTTCATTCATTTCATTCATTTCATTCATTTCATTCATTTCATTCATTTCATTCATTTCATTCATTTCATTCATTTCATTCATTTCATTCATTTCATTCATTTCATTCATTTCATTCATTTCATTCATTTCATTCATTTCATTCATTTCATTCATTTCATTCATTTCATTCATTTCATTCATTTCATTCATTTCATTCATTTCATTCATTTCATTCATTTCATTCATTTCATTCATTTCATTCATTTCATTCATTTCATTCATTTCATTCATTTCATTCATTTCATTCATTTCATTCATTTCATTCATTTCATTCATTTCATTCATTTCATTCATTTCATTCATTTCATTCATTTCATTCATTTCATTCATTTCATTCATTTCATTCATTTCATTCATTTCATTCATTTCATTCATTTCATTCATTTCATTCATTTCATTCATTTCATTCATTTCATTCATTTCATTCATTTCATTCATTTCATTCATTTCATTCATTTCATTCATTTCATTCATTTCATTCATTTCATTCATTTCATTCATTTCATTCATTTCATTCATTTCATTCATTTCATTCATTTCATTCATTTCATTCATTTCATTCATTTCATTCATTTCATTCATTTCATTCATTTCATTCATTTCATTCATTTCATTCATTTCATTCATTTCATTCATTTCATTCATTTCATTCATTTCATTCATTTCATTCATTTCATTCATTTCATTCATTTCATTCATTTCATTCATTTCATTCATTTCATTCATTTCATTCATTTCATTCATTTCATTCATTTCATTCATTTCATTCATTTCATTCATTTCATTCAAAAAATGAAACTGTGAGCTGTAATTTCAATGTTTATACTTTTTATTATTTTCATCTGATCGCATCTGATAACAATATTCAGCAACTTCTTAAGGCCCAAATAAATTAAAACATTTGTTTTTTTTTCCAGTGTATAGGAACTATTTTTTTTCTTATATTTATTTTTTTGCTTAATTTTTAAGTATTTTTTGATTAGCATTTATCACCTCCTATCATTACCATTTGTCTTTTATGTTTGTTTTCATGCTTTTTTTCCACTTTTTATTTATTTTTTGCTTTTGTTCACATTTTCTAAAATAGAATAATACCATTTTTATTTGTATTGTAAAAATGACGTGTTCGCATAGTCTAGAAACATTCCAAAAATTATTGCTTACTTTTTCAAAAATTCAGCACAAAACACAGCCAACCTTTGCTGTGTGTTTTTTTTTAAATGACAAAACAACATGGGCAATGTCACATAGGTCAAGTCAAACTTTCAAACCTTGATATTTGTATTAAATTTTCAAGGTTCTTCTTCGCGAAGCTTTTTGAAAGTAAAAAATTTGATGAAAATTGATTTTTGACGAATTTTTAGATCGCACCCCGGCTAGAGGCTGGGTTGGGTTGTAGAGAGTTAAAACTTGTAAATCTTACACTAAAGTTTTCAAAATTTTATGTAGAAATTCGCTTTTCTAGATTTAGATCCCTCAAATCTATGTGAAAAGCAAAAGAACTGTTTATGTGTTAATTTTATAAAGGTACTTGCTTTTGACAAGGCTAATGGTTCATCATTTCTTTCTTCAAAGAGGCCACATTTAAAAAAAATATGGGCTATTCCACCTAAATCGAAAAAAAATTAAAACGTAAATAAAAAAAATCGAAAAAATAAATAATAAGAAAAAATCGTACATTAATAAGTGCAAAATTGAAATTGAAATTTTTATGATCAACTTTAAAATTGGTCAGGTTGTTTAAACCATCAAAATAAGGCAAATCTTGATTTTCATCTAAATCGGATCCAACCTTAATTGCACCCCCTAAAATATTCACCTTTATGTGAATTTTCAGGATACAGTCCAGACTGGAAAATCCGAAATTTCGATTATCTGAAGTTTCGATTATCCGAAAGTTTTCGTGGAACTTCAGAGAATTGAATCATAAACAAAAAGTTTTTTACTTTGAACATTTGAGTAAAATTTGTGTAGTTATTGTCTTTTAAATTAAAAAAAATCAAAATTCCATCACCGCCATTTTTGCCGCCATCTTGAATCTATATATTCCTAATTACTTTAGCGTAGTTTAGGAGTCATACTTTAGCTTCACATCAAAAATAAGACGTCAAAAACTTTTTTTCCTCGGCCTTTAGATAATCGAGTCTCGACTGTACCTTAGGGTGCCCAGATAAAATGAACTCCTTCTCTACAAGTAGGGCAAGGGAACGATTGGGTCAATGTATTTTTGCGATTTTTCTTCAATTTTTCTGATTCTTATAATTGAATCTTAATTTTGTTTAAAGAGTTTCGACATTAAATAAAACAGTTTTGAAAAAGTTGGTCGTTGTCTATCATGGCCGTTCAATGTCACCTGCGAAAGACACGAATGACGAAACACAAAAAAAAAAACGCAAAATAGTAGTTTATGCAACAAGTTGCAAAAAGAGGATTTTTTCAGCATGAGTCGTACATTTATCCAACGAGGTTCACCGAGTTGGATAAATACGAAGAGTGCTGAAAAAATCAAGTTTTGCAACGAGTTCCATACAACATTTTTTGCAATTCCAAAAAACACACACTGAGTGAAATTTTATGACAAATTTTCATATATTTTGTCAATAAATCGTTTAAATCAAAAAAAATGTTGAAAAGTGTTACTTTTCGAAACAAGTGCTGAAAAGTTCAACTTTTCAGCACCCATTTGAGTGCTGAAAAGTAAAACTTTTCAGTATTTATTTTGAAAAGTGTTGCTATTCTATTCTGTTATTTTTGGTACATAAAAGTAGGCTATTTCGTCGTTAAAGAGTGACAGGAAAAGTAAGTAGTTTCACGACGGTATTGCAAAAAGTAACTTTTCAAAACTTTTTTCGCAAAATAGCGATAACTGGTGATGGTTATAAGCAAACTCCTTATGATTATGCTCTACAACTTTTAGGTCATTGTTAAACTCTAAGTAAGCATCCTACAAAGTAAGAAATAAAAAACTCGAAATTTCAAAATATTTTTTTTTATGTGAGAAAATGAACCTTCTAAAGTTTATGTCACCCCCCTTCAAAATCGGTTCGAAAAATCAAGAAGCAAAAATTTTTTTTCAAAAGCATCAAAATTTTAAAGGAAATAAAAGTCTAACCAACTGAAAACAATTAGAAATGCAGTTTCCTGCGTTTAAAATCATATTTAGCATGTCTGGAATCGATAAAAATAGCACCGCAAAAAGTTTTTTTTCGGCGAAAAAAAATCTCTTCAATACTTACATGGAAATTTAAAAAAATAATGATTGCAAAACGACTTGGCAGGTGTAAAATGCACTTTAAAACACTTTTTTCATTCAATTGTTGAGACCATAGCTTGTTATCGCATTTTTTTTGCTCGCTCTCGACCCCGACCTGAGTGGAACACAACCTTCAAAAAATATTTGCAACGGCCTTATTGTAAATCCAAAAGTTCCATATATAATGGCAAATGTCCCAAAAAATATTGTTAATAACCGATTTTGTTTTATTTGTTGCATTATTGGTTGATTTTACTTAATCTTTTGTAACTTTTTGGCAAAACAGCATTACACCACGCAACTCTTGGCCATTTATCACCACACGAGCTCACCAAAGTGGCCTTCTCGGCTCGTCCCGGGGGGAGGTCTGAACTGGTTTGGCTCGAACCGTTGTGTGTTGCTGTTGAGTTTGTGGACAATCCACAGTGGTCCAGATCGCAAAATTAAGTGGAAAATGGATTTTCCGAAAAATGGTGACGTTTTGGAGCTTTGGTGTCTTCAGAAGAGTTGTTGCAAATGGAAAGGGGCAACTTTTGGTTTGGTTCAAAATTAGGGTGGTTCACGATTAGGGTGATTTTGAAAATCTAACTTTTCAGGAATATTTTTGGGAATTTTTTTGTCTTCTAAAAAGTTGATGGGCTTGCCAATCCAAGCAACTTTGTCGAAGACACCAAAATTTTATCTCGTAATCTACGCCTTCTATGACCAAATTTATAAAAAGCATCTGAGCAAACCTTCAAAAATCAGTTTTTTGAACGTGGCAATTCAGGGTTAACTTTTAGAGAAAAGTGATATTCGGAGCACTTTTAGAGCTCTACAAAACAAACATTTTCATTTTTTGACATGTCAATTTGGACTTAAGGGTCAAAAGTTACAGCCATTTTAAGGTAAAAAAGATGCAAATTTAAAACTTAAATATCTCAAAATGGCGCAAGCCAAATTTTAAGCACTAGGTTGCATTTGAAAGAAGAGATCTAGCACTACAAACGCTGAAAAAATCTCAGGGGTGTTTTTCTTTAAACTTGAGATATCTTCATTTGAAAAAGTCTAATTTTCAAGGGAAAACCATATGGGACCACCCTAACGAAATTCGAAAATTGTCCAAATATATGTTTTTCCATGTAATTTTGCCCGCTGAATCTGAATCTGCCCTCAGAATTGAGCCAAAATGTCAACAAATCGATTTTTGGTCATATTTTGGGTTTCCATGTAAAATTATCATTTAAACCCAAAATATGACCAAAAATCGATTTGTTGACATTTTGGCTCAATTCTGAGGGCAGATTCAGATTTAGCGGGCAAAATTACATGGAAAAACATATATTTGGACAATTTTCGAATTTCGTTAGGGTGGTCCCATATGGTTTTCCCTTGAAAATTAGACTTTTTCAAATGAAGATATCTCAAGTTTAAAGAAAAACACCCCTGAGATTTTTTCAGCGTTTGTAGTGCTAGATCTCTTCTTTCAAATGCAACCTAGTGCTTAAAATTTGGCTTGCGCCATTTTGAGATACTTAAGTTTTAAATTTGCATCTTTTTTACCTTAAAATGGCTGTAACTTTTGACCCTTAAGTCCAAATTGACATGTCAAAAAATGAAAATGTTTGTTTTGTAGAGCTCTAAAAGTGCTCCGAATATCACTTTTCTCTAAAAGTTAACCCTGAATTGCCACGTTCAAAAAACTGATTTTTGAAGGTTTGCTCAGATGCTTTTTATAAATTTGGTCATAGAAGGCGTAGATTACGAGATAAAATTTTGGTGTCTTCGACAAAGTTGCTTGGATTGGCAAGCCCATCAACTTTCTAGAAGACAAAAAAATTCCCAAAAATATTCCTGAAAAGTTAGATTTTCAAAATCACCCTAATCGTGAACCACCCTAATTTTGAACCAAACCAAAAGTTGCCCCTTTCCATTTGCAACAACTCTTCTGAAGACACCAAAGCTCCAAAACGTCACCATTTTTCGGAAAATCCATTTTCCACTTAATTTTGCGATCTGGACCACTGTGCAATCGAAGGACCGAAAACAAGGGCGGAAAAATGCGATAACATTTACTTTAAAATTCAATAAATACTTCGCGGCGTAATCTTCACTAGCCAAGCCCGCCGTCTTTGGATTGTTTCTGCAGTTGCGAAACCTGGTTGGCAACTTTGTTGAAAAAGAAACAGAAGTTATTTTGTCAGATTTCAATGTTTCCAAAAGTTTTTCATTATAACATGGAATAATACAAATTCAATTGATGAGAAGCTTTATATTAGAAGTTATTCCCACATAAAAATTTAGAAGTTATTCCCACAAATATTTTGAAAAAATCACAACAACTCATCTTCTGCCGCAAACGCGTTTTCACCGAAATAAAATATACTGATGCACAAACCCAAAAGTGCATTTTGCAGCGCAAACTCCTCTCGACGAAACTGCACAAAAAGGCATAAATTAAAATTTGATATCTCAGGCTTTTGTGAGCGATTTAAGGCGCGCTAAACAAACAAAGGGGCTGGTAAAAGCTGTTGAATTGGTCGGTTGGATTGCGTTGCTTGCCGCTGGGCAGCAAACCCAAAAATATTATCAATTTGTGCCTTCAGGTTGCGCCAAATTTATGGTCCCACCGAAAGAGAGGCAAACGGCCCGGGCTTCACGGGATTCCCAAGTGGGCAAAGTTTCGCGCCGTAATCAGTGAAACTTAGTCGCTGCTGGGGAACGGGGAAAACGGTAGGGTTGAGGGACATATTATTGGTAATGATGTATTTGTTCAAACTTCGGTATTGTTTTAAGATTTACTTTTTTCACCTTCACACACATAAGATATTTCCAAATTTCCTTCAAATTTTTAAGCCAGATTTTCAAATATTGTTTAAAAAAAAACAAAAACTTGCGTTTATTTTTATTTACAAAAATATAAATATGCAGCAATTCCATTTGAAAAGAGCCTAAACCGAAAAAAAAGAACTCTCCAATCGGGCTCAAAATTTTTCTGGGGGTTCCTCGGCCAAAATAATTAGACCCATATTTTTTGTTTGGCCATTAGGGTGACCTACATCTTGCTAGGGTGGTTCGAAAAATGGCAACTTTCGTCATTTTTCGCAAAAATCACTTTTTTCGAAAAATCATATCTCCGCGCCATTTTATCCGATTTTAACTGTCTTGGACGCAAAAGAAAGGTGATGAGTTTGGCTATTTGAGAAAAATAGAAAGAAGTTCCAAAAATCTAGCTTAACTATTGAAAAAGTCGTTTGAAAACTTAAAATGGCGTTTTGACCGTGTCTGAACCAAAGAGCTTATGTCTGAAAATATTTTTATCGGATTCCTCGGAAAATTTCACAAAGCATATGAAAAAATTGGCGATGTCGAACCGTGCGTTTCCAAGATATGATTTTTTGAAAATAAAAACTGAGTTTTTCGACGCGCCACGCGCAAAAACAGGAAAATGACGAAATCGGCAAAAAATCAACTTTTTTTCTCTAAAACTGCGATAACTTAAAAATTTCAGTGATGACCTATACATAACTGGGTACCAAAAGTTGCGTCTTTCAATTACGAAAATTTTGATACCCAGACATGTATAGGCCATCGCTGGATTTTTTAAGTTATCGCAGTTTTAGTCAAAAAAGTTGTTTTCTTGCCGATTTCGTCATTTTTCTGTTTTTGCGCGCGGCGCGCCAAAAAACGTAGTTTTTATTTTCAAAAAATCATATCTCGGAAACGCACGGTTCGAAATCGCCAATTTTTTTAAATGTCAACAACAACTCTGCGTGCGCGCAAAACTTGTCAGAAACAAGTAAGAACCCTTGGAGCATTCAACTTAAAATACAGTTCATAGTTTACTCGTTCTAATGATTTTGAATATTTCAATGAAATTAGCTTTTTAGTTTTGGGTTAGGATTAGTTGTTAAAGTATTTTTTTCTTTTTTACCCAAATGTATTCTATTCAATGCAATAATGTAAAAAAATTTGAAGTAAATAAAATAAATGTGATCAGTAAATAATAAAACGAAAAATACAACAAAGATAAAGAGCAAAAAAAAGGAAATGTAATTATTATAAGAAAGTTCAATAAAGACAAATTGAATTTAAAAAGAAATGCAAATTTGATTTTACATCGAAAAATAAAAATGAAAAATTTTTGTGACCAGCATTTCGATTATTTGAAAAAAAAAAAACGTAATGTTTCAAAAATTCATTACTCGTTCCAAGATTTTTTCCCATTCTCAAAATTTCTGCAAAGTTGGCATTTCAAATCTCCTAAAACATATCAGAAAATGAAAAAAATAAAAATAAAAATAGTGTTTTTTTGCAAATTAAGTTTTAGTGACAAAAAGCGAAATGAAAAATCACCATTTTTTTTACCGTGTATCATTTTTTTCAGTGTAGTCCTTATCCATACCAAACAAATTTGCCGAGTACACCAAATCGCTCTTAAAAATTCCTTCAGAATATACAGATTTTTGAATTTTCACATATCATATTTGTATGGACAGGAGCGGCCGTGGCTGACTGGTTACGGTGTTCGCTTTGTAAGCGAATGTGGTCCTGGGTTCGATGCCCATCTGCTCCCAACGATAAAGTTCAAGATTTAGACATACTTGAAATACTGAATAAGAACGAAAAATCAAAGTCGCTCGAGGTGGGGTTCGATCCCCCGTCTTTTGGATTGGTAAGCAAAAATGCTAACCACTAGACCATCAGGGCTTGGTGAGATATGACTGGAATTAGGAATACTGTCACTATCAACTATATACGCGCTAGGTCCTTGTCCATAGGGACCGTGGCGTTACATCGTGCTGCCATCTGGTTTTTTTATGTGCAAGAGTGGAAAAGTGCTGAGTCATCGTCTAAAAAAAGACGGCGTCCTATCTCGCCCAGCAAAATGGAGTCGATAAAGTAGTTGGTTTCGATGAGAAAAAGTGGAAAATTTGGTCTAAAAATAGCGACGCCATCCCGCTATTTGACAAGGGATCGGAAGTTCTAAATCACGTTTGAATCCGATTGATACAAACGTTCTTCAGGGCGGGGCTTGTCGATAAAGCTGAAGTACCTCGCCTAGCCAGCGTAGAAATGGGTCACCGAAGTTCGGCAAATAAATTCAAATTCATAAAAAGATAATTTTATGGTGTAGTAACTACTTTACTTATAAAATTAAAGTTTCATTTTTAGGGTTAAAAACCTTCCTATTTTCGCTTAATTTATATTTAATGGTCCTGATTTGGCAGAACAACTTTTTTTTGTGATTTTGAATCAAATTTATCAAAAATAAAAGTTATCTAATGCGTTTGATTTTTTTTTCATGCAAAATGGATGAAAATTATAGTGCGCTCTTTTTGCTCGCAAATTTTTTTTAGGAAAAATTATGGTAATAAAAATGAAGAAGAGGCATTTCAAAAATTCTTTAAGGGTTAGCAAGATAATTGGCTATGCTAAACACTAGTTAATTGGTTCCAAAGATTTCGTGAACCTGAGAGTGCATAATTGACAAAGGGAGCGCGTGGTCGTCAAAAATATTCGGAGTGAAAAGTGATTTTTTTTGTGTGTGCCTTTTGTTTCGCGACAAAATGTCGTGTATTGTGTGCTGCGAGGAGAAGATTGCCCTCTGAAAATGCAGCGTCATCAGTGCATAATTGACAAAGGGAGCGCGTGGTCGTAATAAAATATTCGGAGTGAAAAGTGATTTCTTTTGTGATTTTTAAAGCTCTTCCTATATCATCGTTGATCGGAAGGCACGGCGTCGGGTGGATTGTGTTTAAATTTTTCAAATAAGGTTTTTTTTGCGATGAAAAAGCCATTTCTATATAATGAACGAAAGGCGCACTGACAATTTGGATCGTTGAGTTAATAGTGGAGCAAAATAACTGTGTGTGAGTGATTGTGTGTGCTAACCAGAAAGACCTTCCCATAGCATCGTTGCTCGCAAGGCTCGCCGACGGGACTGTTATGAAAGTCCTCCCCATAGCGTCGTAGCTCGGGAGGCATCGAAAAGCCAATACCTTATCCTACTAACCCAAAAAAAAAATAATCACGTGATGCTTGAAGGAGATGCTGTGGATTCAACGGTCTCAAGCGGTATCAACAATTATATAGCGAAAAACTATGTGCTTGATGAGTCTGCAACTTCAACTATCGGACTAACATTCCTTCCTTTCGTTGAACTACAGGCTTCTTGGGAGGGCGCCGGTATTGACTAATAAAGTAGAGATCTTCAGAGGTTAAACAGTGAACGGATGGTTGGCTCCCACTGATCATTTTTGATTCATTGTTTAACTTCAGCTGATCTGTCAATAACGGAGTAGCAGCTCATTGACAGTCAACCATGCTCATGCTCATGGTCATGCTCCAAAGATTTCGTGAACCTGAAGTTTTGAAAACTTTATTTGTATACTTGATATATTAGATCAAAATGGCCCAATCGAGAATTTTGCTAATATCTTTCAGAAACTTCAATTTTTTCACTTTATTTTTTATAAATATATAAAATTTCCTTAAACAAGTCGAAACCTCAAATATGAGCTTTTCAGGTTTAAATTTAGTATTTAAAAGGCTGGTGTGCACCTTTGCCCCGTACTATTCTAACAATGTTGCGACAGCACATTTTGGGTGTTATGAAATAGTCACATTTAAGGGTTTACAACAAAAAAATGTTACTTGGATAGCAACTTATATTTTAGTTGCTGAATTTGATACGTATTGCTCTGATTAACAACAATTTAGAACATTATAATTATCGATTTTGAAGAAAATATCAAAATAGACTAGATATTTTGAAAGTTACTTAAAATCAAGAGTTAGATGATTTCTTAAATCCTGATTCTAATTTCCAATAGTATGGCCATTCACCCTACTCGTGCTGATTATTGTGCACTCACCTTACGCGGTATCACTTTCACGGCTGATGGTGCTGCTGCTGTCCAGCTTATTTAGAATCTATGGTTTGCATTTTGATTTCTGACTTGCTGGCTCAAGTTCATCGCAAGATGCCTCCAAGGACCAAATTAATTGCCGCTTTTGGTTGATTTCGCCCTTTTTCGTTTTTTTTTATTCATGAAGAATCATACGAAAGAAAAACATAAAGGTGCGTTCGCGTAGGAATCAATGTGAAACTTATATTTTGAATGCATGCGAATAAAAGTATCAATTTTTGCATTGCCTTATCGGAGGGGAAAAATCTTGAAAAATGACTTCCCAAAAAAATCTCAAAACGAGTGAAAAACAACAACAATTCAGCAGAAAAAGTCATCTTCATAAAAGGGTTCTCCCTTTTTTTATTTTGATTGCCCTTGGAGAGGACTCTGGCAGAGAGGGTCGTAAAAGTGAAAAAAGAAATCGAACGCCGAAGTAACAGCTCAATATAGGGCGATTAAACAAACATTACAAGCCCCCTTTTGGAATGGGTGTTGGTTCGGATGGTCTGGAGCCTCTTTTTTCTGGGTCAAACCCACACCGAACTTGCACTGGCGAAAAGCTTCGTTTGCACTCTTCGATTCCATTTGCCAATGGTGATGTTCTGCGCGCAGATCAGTTTTGGCAAGTAATGGGTAGGGATGCTTGAAAAGTTTAGTTGACTCAAATTGGTGACCCTATCTTAACTTATTTAGGCTTTGGCGACATTTTTAGTACACCCAGAACTGGACATCAGCATACGAGAGGATAAAGAGCACGATTCGGTAGTAAAATGGTACTGTGTGCGGACTGAGGATAAATCCCAAAACTACCGAGAGTACTTTACTCGAGGGTTCATTTTCAAAAAAAGTTCATCTATCAAAGAAAAGTACCGGTACCGAGACTCGAACCCAAGACCTTCGGCATATTGAACCGAGCCTTTGCCGTATGGGCCACCATGGTTCGGTGACTAAACGGCGGTCATTTGTTCATATAAGCCACTCAATAGGATGAACTGTTCCAATGAACGAATGAACACGCGAGAGGACTATACTCTCGCAAAATATCACTTTCCTCACGTTTCTTTTCATAAGGACTATCCCCTCCCCTCGTTCTTAAACTTTGGGTGTACATAATATTTATTAGAAGCTGAATTACTGAGAAGTTATCAAGTGAATGCGTAAAACTGAAGAAAAATCCTTATTTTTTCCTTTTCCACAAAAAAATCTGAAAATCCCTACATGTAAGACCAACTTGCGCCAGCCCAACCAGCCAGGGCGTTTTTACGGGTCTCATCATTTAGCAGGTCTATCTCTCTCTCTCTCTCTCTCTCTCTCTCTCTCTCTCTCTCGCAACAGCCACGCCACCTTGGGGATCGTCCAACTTGGCCGAGGCCTCGCCTCGTAATCGTAAATTCCATTGACGGCTGGGTGGTTCTTCACCATAAATCGTCGTCCTTCCAGTGCTGCTGTGGCCAGATCCAGGATCTCCCAAATCATTGGCCGCGGACTCTGAACGACCGGTGCTGCTATCTCCAACTTCAATTAAAAGCACCTCAACGGCGGCTTTTTACACGGGTTTTTTTTTGAGGTTATGTTCTGGTTTGGGCGATTTGGGGTTCTTTCTTTTTTGCGCTCCTACTCAGAGGTGAAATCCTCAACTGAAGACTGCATCTGTGAATGAAATATGTTTGGCAAGGTTTTTTTCTTCGTTCGGTCTGGTTTCAAATTTTCAGTTTCACCTTTTAGTCCTGCAGTGTTTGGTTAGGTACTTTGGAGAAGGCTTGGTGCGAGAACGCTCACGAAATTATTTATGGCTTTTATTGAATCTTACGTTCATTTGATTTTTTATCATTTCAATTTGAAAACTCCCTCGTTTTGGAGTTTGCTGGGGTAGCTTTGGGCGCTTTTTGAACGATGAGATTCTTGGTGGAAGTTTTGGTGTTGGTGGACCAAAGTAATATCTGTATGGATATTGGACAGATTGGTACAGTATTCAAATGGGAATCAACTGCAAAAAAATGCAAAGTGGACTTTTAGTTTGCAATAAATAATTAAATACTTCAATTTCTAAAAAATCCACAAACAAATTATGTGTATCAAATTATTATGTATATAGGAGATAAATCCAAAAAATAGCTAATTTTATAAGTAATAGTTTTGTTGAAAATTGAACATTAAGCGAGTCCGCGAGAGTTGTGTTGATTAAAGTTTATTTTTTGAATTCAAAATGTTGACCAAAAAATATGTTATAAAAGAGTGGTCCTCTGCGATTGCGTCGATCGATTTTTTTATTTTTGATTTGGATGAAATTTTATCCATACATTGCCCATGTTAGAGGAAATGATTGGTTTAACCATACAAGTCTTAATAAAAAATGAATTGTGAATAAGTGAAATTCTGAATCTTCTGTGTCTTCGGCAAAGTTGGAGTTTATGATTAGATATTTGATATGCTTTAGGAGACTAGAAAGAAATTTACTTTAAAAAAATGTATTTAATATTTTTTTGCTTTGATTTTCGATATGATAAAAATAATCATATCTCCTAACAAACCTGATTTGCATCACCACGCAATATAGTTTGAAAGATGTTTTTAAGTCCCCAAACATGTACTTAGACTAATATGGAAAACTAGAGTTTTTGCTTCTTTTGACACGGGGAATGCATGGACAAGTGAATTTGGATGGATATAAAAAACATCCTTTATGATTTTATCGTAGCAGTCTGGCAGATCAGTGAAAAAATGGCAAATTTCATTATTTATTTTTTGTGTTGGCCAAAATTTTGAAAGAATCTTAAATGACCTTCAGTTTTTCATTAAAAAGATGAATTCACGGCTCAAATGAATTATAAACATACCAAGATTTCAATGAATATAAGTAAATCGTCATCAGGAACGAGTTGGAACACTTCTGGCAAATTTGTCTAATTTTGTAAACATTTCATTGCGCACAATTTTAATATTTTGAATTAGTTTTGGATACACAGTTAAAATAATCATGGATAATATTACATCTGGGAAGGGTAACATTAGAGCTTCCAATTTCCCGGGGTTACAAAATTCCCGGAATTTCTCGGGAAATATGAAATTTATTAAAATTCATTCTGATCCTGGTTCTGATAATTATTTTGCAAGATATTTGAATAGACTAGCAACTGCTTGTTAAAAAACATAGAACGTTAATAAAATTATAGAATTTTTTATAAGCTGTTCTTGAAAATTCGTAAAAAGCATCAAAAAATAATCAAAAGTATTTTTTTTGTATTTTTTTATTTGACTTAAACTTTGTGGGGGCCTTCCCTATGACCAAATAAGCTTTTTTGCGTCATTGGTTCACCTATACAAGTCTACATACAATTTTGGCTGCTGTCCATACAAAAATGGTATGTAAATATTCAAACAGCTGTAACTTTTGATTGAATTTTCCGATCAATTGTAAGTATTGTTGAGGACTTTTGAGAAAAAAAATAGGTACACGGAAAAAAATTTGCAGATTTTTGTATCAGCTTTTTTTTCACTAAAACTCAATTTTCCAAAATAGTCCCAGTTATGAATTTTTGAAAAAATAGTGATTTTTGGAAAAAAAATCGAAGTTTCATGCAAAAACAAGTTTGGCATTATTTTTAATGCAAAATTGAATTTGCAATCAAAAAATACTTTACAGATTTTTTGATAAAGGGCTCTGTTTTCAAGATATAGCCACCGAAAGTTTGATTTTAGCGAAATATTTGCAGTTTTTCAATTTAAAAAAAAGTGACCTTGAGTGACCATTTCTAAAAATATTTTATTTGAGAAAATTTGCTATAAAATTGTTTAAAAGACATTGAAGATTGGACCTCGGGTTGCTGAGATAGAGCCGTTTTAAGAAAAAGAAACACGAAAATTGAAGTTTTCACAATCTCAACAAAATAACCCATCATTTTCTAATGACGATATCTCAGCAACTAATGGTCCGATTATCAATGTTAACTCATGAAACATTTGTGAAATTTTCCGATCTTTTCGAAAAAATATTTTGAAATTTTTTAATTCAAGACATTTTAAAAGGGCCAAACATTGAATACTACGCCCATTTAAAATGCTAGTCTTGATTTAAAAAAATTAAAAATATTTTTTTCGAAGAGATCGAAAAATTTCACGAATTTTTCATACATTAAAATTGAAAATCGAATCATTATTTGCTGAGATATGGTCATTAGAAAATGGTGGGTTGTTTTGGTGAGATTAAGAAAACTCCAATTTTCGTGTTTCTTTTTCTTAAAGCGGCTCTATTTCAGCAACCCGAGGTCCAATCTTCAATGTCTTTTAAACAATTTTATAGCAAATTTTCTCAAAAAAATATTTTTAGAAATGGTCACTTATGGTCACTATTTTTTAAATTGAAAAACTGCAAATATTTCGCTAAAATCAAACATTCGGTGGCTACATCTTGAAAACAGAGCCCTTTATCAAAAAATCTGTAAGGTACTTTTCGATTGCAAATTCAATTTTGCATTAAAAAATAATGTCAAACTTGTTTTTGCATGAAACTTCGATTTTTTTCCAAAAATCACTATTTTTTCAAAAATTCATAACTCGGCGGCAAATTTTTTGACCATGTTTCTCTATGGCTCAAAATTTGCGGTTTTTTGTCCCCTAAAACATATCAAAAAATCACGAAAATAAAAAAAATATATATTTTGTGAAATTGAGTTTTAGTGAAAAAAAAAAGTTGATAAAAAAAATCATTTTTTTTCCTTGTACTAATTTTTTCTCAAAAGTCTTCAACAATACCAACATTTTTGCCGAAGACACCAAATTGATCAGAAAATTCACTCAAAAGTAACAGCTGTTTGAATATTTACATACCATTTTTGTATGGACAGCAGCCAAAATTGTATGGAGACTTGTATTGATGAACCAATCACACTAAATAGTTTATTTGGGCATAGGGAAGGCCCCCACAAAGTTTGAGCCAAATCAAAAAATACAAATAAAATTCATTTCCGGTTTTCGCAGAGAATTGCTCAGAAGTATTATTTTTCTAATCACATTTTCTAATCTAGGACAGAGAGTAAAATATCCATGCACCAAAACCATAAAATTGCTTTGAAATAATGTATCTGTTGATAGTATCAAGAATAGTATTGATACATTTAGTTGAAATGAAAACAAAAACCATGCAGAAAATATGTTTTTCTTTGGAAATAATCATAGATAAGCATTGAAATTACATTGAAATTACATTAAAATCTGCTTTTTCATTTGAAATACCATTTTTATGAAATCACAGCTCAAAGATTTCATATACTTGGAGCGAGTTTCTGAAACATGTTTGTATTTTTGGGCACCATTTCGACGTCGTCGTGCTATCTTGTCATACTCGCCATTTCGACGTTCCGAGAAAAACGCATTTTAATGCTTGACCTGTAATAAACAAAAACGAAAACACGCAATGTAAACAATAACAAACACGTTTTGTTTGGCTGACCATTCTGTGCATTGTCCCGAAGTTTGGTTGAAGTTGGTTGCTGGAGTCCGAATTATAATTACAAATGTTTACGGTAGTCTAACTTGTACGTGCGTCAAACGCGTTCTGACCTGAAATCCCTTTGGCCAATTGTCGCACTTACATCAATTTTCAGGGAGTGACAAGTTAGCACGACAAGATTGAAACTTCTTTCGTATGAAAAGTGACAAAAGTCCGCGGAGCTTTTTTGGTTTTTATAGAATATCTCAGGATTGAAATCAAATTTTGGGGATCTGTGAAGGTCAAAAGGTGAAGCTTTGTGAGCTTCACAAAATGGCGTTCTTAACTCAGTTTGGCCCAACATGCACTTACGTCAAGTTAGCACGACGGCGACGAATTGCTTTCAAAGCAGTGTTATTTTCTAAGATGTTTATATTCTCAAATATTCACTGGAGTGGCCACAACAAGAACAAATAGCAAATCGTCTCCGGATGCAGCTCGTGCAAACATCCTCTGCTGGTCACGTGGCACTTTTTTGCTTTCCGGCTGGAAATTAATTTATCAATCCTCACTAATTAAGCACAACAAAGAGTTCAAACGAAGCGCCAACCTGCATAATCCAGACTGGATTTCTGGTAGATCCGTCTTTCTGGAGTTTATTTTTTATTTTTTGTTTTTTTTTTTATTTTAGGTATTTTTTAGAAATGTTTTTTTTCCATCAATTTTTTAGAAGAACATTTTTCAAGTATGTGTTAGAATGGTCTTATTCCAATGTTTAATTAAATCTTTTTTTTATCGTGTGTCCTTGCTGACAGTCAAAGACGAACTTCACCCGGCTATGACGAAACAAACGCCAAAGTTGAAGACAAGCAGATCTGTGCTCCACGAGAGTGCGCTCAGCAGCTCAAAACAGAAAAAAGTGCAATGTTTGCGATGCATCATCCTTTGGATGGTTTGTTGTTTGCTCAGCATCTGTCTCGCCGAGAGGTAGAGACCGTGTGTGAATTAAGACGGATTGAGCAAAAAACGATTCATTAGCATTCTTTGGGTATACATTTCAGCGAATCTGCTACTGTTTGATGACTGAGTTTTTTTTTGCGTTGGCATGAAGATATTTGCTGAAGGAAGGATATTCGGAAAACTTTAAGAGACTTTAGTCCAAAATTATGTATCTCTCCCAGAACATCCAATTCCAGAGCAGAACAAGGCCCTCACCAAAGACGCACGCAAATATAGCTCGGACCTTGTTTAGGAGGTCTCCCCTCAGGCTTTTACGGTTCAATCTTTATGGTCACTTAACCCGGCTTGGTTCATCGTTTTTGTTTCGCCAGGGTTTCATCTCACCAGAACGGCTGGAGCCTGGAGCATGGACCACAATATTTTCGCACTTTTGTACTACTTTTTCCTTAATACCTCCTCCTGCTTTTGCCGCTCCAGTGTGAGGTCAAACTATCTAGGACCAATTCTGCGGACCACCCACGCACCTACACACACACTCGAGTACTTTTTTTTATGGTGGGACCGGTCGACTTTTATGACTTGGCCAGGTCAGGGGCTTCGGCCATGAACTGCTGACCAGAACTCCAATTGGGTCTCTGTTGCTCGATTGTGGGAAAGCTCGAGCAGGAGCTGTTCGGGTATCACGGAGGGAAATAATTGGTCCTTTTAGGATTTAAGTAACTTTACTTGTAGATTGTTCTGGGTGGAATAGTTTGACGTTGGTGACAATTTGAGTGACCGCAACCTAATGTTTGGAAAGGTACATCAACGTTTGACGAAGAAAATCCATTTGAGGGGTTGATATAAAACAAATCATAATCATTTGATGCATTTCTAACTAGTTTCTTGAGAACAAACTTAAATTTCCTTATCTTTCTGCGAAGAATCTTTTAAATCGTGGACAACAGTTTTTTGTACGTTTTTATTGCTTACACTACTTTCGCTGAAATAGCTGCCAAGCTGAGAAATGATTCATCAAAGCCAATAAAACAAAATTAAATATATGTTAAACACGCTGTAGTTCCTCGATGCCCGGTGGCCATAACCGGGACAAACACCGGGCCCATGTCCAATAAAGTGCAGACTCGCACTTCTGGAGCTGGATCCGAGAAAGCACGTCAAGCGTTGGTGGTTGGTGTCCCAAGGAAAGGACAACTCTCGCTTTGATGGTGGTGAAACGACAACAGTCCGCCATCGGGGGGATTAACTTGATGGACGAGAGGGACACTTTCCGGAGCGATGTCGTCCACTTAATGTTCACCACTTGGCTTGGGAAGTCAGTTGAATGAAACAAATATCCGATCAAGGTGGACGTGGCGCTTAGGGTGTTCGCATTTCTTGTAATTCTGTTCTTGAGGAATAATATTGAATTTACACAGAGCTTAAAAATTGAGTTTACTTTTTCTATGACCAAAAATAAGACATTTTCCATCATTAGTTCGTCTGATCAGGTCTCCATACATTTTTGGCAGCTGTCCATATGGGTGCCCAAAAAAATGACTCCCCGCTCCACAAGCGGAAAAAAATGTTTTGGGTTAATTTAAGCATATCTGCAAATTTTGAGCGAAATTTTCATGTTTTTCATACAAAATTGACATTTCTAACATCCGTGGACCCGTGGTGTAGGGGTAAGCGTGGTTGCCTCTCACCCAGTCGGCCTGGGTTTGATCCCAGAAGGTCCCGGTGGCATTTTTCGAGACGAGATTTGTCTGACCACGCCTTCCGTCGGACGGGGAAGTAAATGTTGGCCCCGGTCTAGCCTAAAAAGGGTTAGGTCGTTAGCTCAATCCAGGTGTAGGAGTAGTCTCCCTGGATCCTGTCTCGGTGGACTAACAGTCCAAAGGTCGTCGATTCGAATCCCGGGGTGGATGGAAGCTAAGCCTGTAAAAAGAGGTTTGCAATTGCCTCAACAATCAAGCCTTCGGACACCTAGTTTCGAGTAGAAATCTCGCAATCGAGAACGCTAAGGCAATGCTGTAGAGCGAATAATTTGATTTTGAAAACGATAATATCTTTTTAATACAGTTAAATCTTGCATACTACGCAGCGTAACTTGTGTTTCTTCGATTACTCTAAAACGACATAATATTTTTGCAATCTTTTTAAAGCTGATTGTAGATTGGAACAAGACGAACAAATTGCTTCAAAAAGAATGTAAAAACATTATGCCGTGCATGAGAAATTGACGAAATACAAATAGGGAGTCCAATTTTTCCGGGTTTTGAATTTCCAGGGAAACGGGAAAAATATTTTTGAAATCCTGGGAATTCCTGGGATCCCGGGAAATGTTTAAAACAGTAATAAAATCTATGTTTTCATTTTATTTGTCATGTTTTCATGCTTAAAATCATAGAATTAGCTCAATACTATTCATTGGTGATAATCTATACTTCAATCTTAACAAGGATAGCAGTTTCTAGATAGCTTGAAATATTTTTTTTGTTTTTTTGTTGTGATATGGTTTTTAATCTATTTTCTTACCCATTGTGATTTATATAAATTAAGTCTCTCATAAATATTTTTTATGTTTTTATATGACATGACTAGAAAATCCTAAAAAAATATTTTTAAAGTGTCTAAAATAACAAATAAAAAGTTAGCAAATAAAATTATACCAGCCAATGTTGAATTTTAGATAAGTTAAAACATTCATGTTTTATATAAAAAAATATTTTACAAAATATCTACAGTCTGTTTTCTCCTGCACATGTTTTAACCAAAATCCATTAAAAAAATCAAAACATTATGCAAAAAAAAAAAATACCATATAAAAATTAAACAGCTGTTATAATTCGATACATTCGTCTTGATTTGCCGAAAATGTTTCATGTTAAATAATTTAAAATGGTATTATTTTTTATCATAAATATATGTAGTCTTTTGAAAAATATATAAAATTAGATAGAAAATATTTAAAGCGCTTAGCAATTTACGGATCGGTACATTTTTATCAAATTTCCTTTATGTGTGTGTGTGTGTGTGCAACCAACCAAACGGGACCACGCGGTCGCTTCTTACAAATTGAGTTGTTTCCATGTATTTTTAGATCTACATTCTATACATGCAAATAACTCGCATAGGCATTTGGAAGGTGTTAGCTCTGCCGAGCTTCGGTGACCCATTTCTACGCTGGCTAGCTGAGCGCGAGGTACTTCAGCTTTATCGACAAGCCCCGCCCTGAAGAACGTTTGGACCAATCGGATTCAAACGTTATTTAGAACTTCCGAACCCTTATCAAATGGACAAGGACCCAGCGCGTATATAGTTGATAGTAACAGTATTCCTAATTCCAGTCATAGCTCACCAAGTCGCGAAGGCATAGTGCTTAGCATTTTTGCTTACCAATCCAAAGGACGGGGGATCGAACCTCGACTCGAGCGACTTTGATGTTTCGTTCATGTTCAGAGTTTCAAGATTTATATTTCCTATACTTTCTCGTTGGGAGCAGATGGGAATCGAACCCAGGACCATTCGCTTACAAAGCGAACACCGTGACCAGTCAGCCACGGCCGCTTCACATTTTTATCAAATTTCCTTTATATGTCAAATTAATGCTGATATCTAGAGTATTTTTTTGTTTTTTTATTTGGTCCTATATTCATACCTGGAGTTTTTTTTTTGAAAAGGTCCATTAAACCAAACTTCCAGTTTTTGCATTTTGGGTGTTTTTGAAACTGCTTTGAGTCAGGGGTATTAAAAAACACCCAAAAAGCAAAAACTTATAATTTGGTTTATTGGACCTTTTCAAAAAAAAAACTCGAGATTTGAAGAACACAAAAAGACCTTTAAACCCTGGATATTAATTTTTTTTTGTTGTTCATTTATTTCCACAACAAAACCTGAATTTCCAGACCAAAAACTGGATATTTTTTCCAATTTCGGGAATTCCCGGGACAAATTACAAAAAAAAATCCCGGGATTCGGGAATTCCCGGTTTTGGAACAATCCCGGGAATTTCGAATTAGTGAGTAGTGCGGTGCCTGTGGGGAAGCGCAGTCTTGTTTTTTCGTTTTATTTTCCGTCTCTTTTGTGTCGCTGTTCGAGTGCATGGGGTGATTGGCCATTATAATTAAATAATGGCATCAGAAGTGCGGTGCCTGTGGGGACGCGCAGTTCTGTATTTTTCCTTCTTCTTATTTCATTGTTTTTTTACTCGCTTTCGTTGGCCGATGAGTTTTTTTCTTGTGTTGTTCTCTTTTTATAGTTTCTATAAAAACAAACCTATTTTTTGAGACTAGCAAGCTAGCGTTTTGCTGGATAAAGTCCTTTTCATATCATCGATAATCGGAAGGCACGCCGTCGTATATGTTTTAAGGCTTATGATATAAAATCATTTTATTAAATGAAGCCCTTCCTACATCACCGTTGATCGGAAGGCACGCCGACGAAGAATTTCTGGAGAATTGCGGTCGAATTAATACTTTATTTAAATCTCTAGATAGCTATCTTTCCGCAGCCGGCTGCCTAAGATTTTTAAAATTTCAACCGATAAACAAATTGCTTATGGTCGCATCACCTACCACAGTGAATCCTGATCTTATACCCATCTTACTAACTTTCAAAACTCATGTGATACTTTGTCGGAGACGCAGCCGATTTAGCGGTCCCATCACTCAAGTATCGGACTAACATTCCCATCCACTTCTCCGTGTCTTAACAATGGTCGTGGCCGGCGTCGGTATTGATCAGCACGATAGGGACCTTTGAACATTGCGAAGGGGTGATGATTGGTTCCTACTTTTCATCTGTGGTCCACGGAGCAATGTTTGGGGGTCCTGATCAATAACGAAGTAGCAGCTACGGGTAGACAACAATGCTATGCTCCCGGGAATTTCGGATTAGCGTTGTTTTTTCGCTGGACCAGGAAGAGCTGCAGGATTTCAAAATCAGCCAGGAAATTTATTAGCGACATCGCAGAATGACACTCTCGCCGCAGTTCTTCGTCAGTTGTAAAAAAGAAAAGCTTCTTCTAACCGATCAAAACTTGAAAACACACACAATTTTCCAGTAAAAAAATTAAAAAAAAACTTTACAAAATAAAACACAAACTACTGATTATAAAACAGCTCATACACCAGTAAGAAAAAAAGTCATGCATGTGCTTGAACAGCCTCTTACATTGTAGATGTAAACAAAAATGGATCATTTAAAAAATCACGTTACGCATTCTCTTTATTCATCACCCAGATTTTTCCAATTCTAATAATTACGACCAGTTCTTACAAGAGGTTAATAAGAAAATGACTGAATTCAAACATGATTTATATATTTTTTTTTATTTTTTTTAGAGATTAACCAAAATTTTTTAACATCAACAGTTCTCCAAATATTTATATGTGATTTTTTAAGCTAGGTAGAACATTATCTTTATTCTTCCAGAACAAATTGTTCTTTACATGTTTTTTGTTTGTTTTTTATTCATGCTTCAAACGTAAGTTGAACATCAAAATGCTTTTTTTTTGTTTTTTTTTTTTTCAATCAGAATATCAGGGTAAATTGAATATTTCTTGTGATACATATTATGTTTTTAAGTTGGAAAGTTCTGTATTGCTTAGAAAATGTTTTACTAGGCTTTGAAGAAATAATTTTTAAAATTCGTAACGAAAATAAGTGAATGTACCAAATTGAATGTTTGCCAAAAGAAATCTTAACCTTAATCTTTGAATCACATTTATTCAAAATCAGGTTGGGCCGTTGCAAATATATTTTTCAAAGTTTATGTGCTTTATGTGTTTATTCATTGGTCACCCCAACATCCGTTGATCGCAGTCAAGTCATCTCTTCTAAACACGAATACAGACATCGTTGGGGTTAATGTAGCAACCAACCATAGTGCAATATAAAAGTTCACATCCCTCTCTCTATCTCGCTCCCAGCAGTGCTGCCATCTCGATTAGTTTAGCTATCTTTAGCCGCACCATGTCCACTCGCAATGACGGCTTGTTTTCACGTCCGGTTGTCACCAAGTGTGTGTGTGTTGGTCCCATTTAGCTGCTGAATTTATTTGCTCCAAAGCAATAAAGGTCCTCCAGACCGGTGTATAGTCTGCCAATGGCCTCCGCCCACGCAATAAGGATTACGATCGGAACTTTTACCTTCTGGGGCCAAATGGCCGCGCAAATCGATCCAACAAGCGGTTTGATCCGGTAAAGTGAGATTACTGTTGACATTGCTAATCACTGTAGAATTTACGGCAGATGTTTAGATTGAAATCTTTCAACTAGAATCATTTTATTTTATTTTACTTTAACATTATTATTATCCTTAGTTTTCCTAACTCAACCTCAAAAAATGACTGAACACGGTCGCTCCCGCGTTTGTCATCGTCCGTGTCGTGGTCGTTATGTCAATTCGCTCCCTCCGAAGATCTGCGACCCCTCGTTAGCATCGTTAACCGATCGTAAATTAGCAATAAACATCTAAGCGTTGGGCGTCATTAGTTGTCGCATCGCGCGCGGCTCGACATGAAAATGTGAAAATCTTTTGCACGTGTCTTTGATTAACCCTTTTTCTCCGCGACGAGAGGCCATGTGAGCGCGTTTTTCGAAGAATGATTCCAGGTCAATTTAGGAAGCTGGTTTGCCGTCAGCGGAAAATTATGGCTCGATGCTCGTTCCAGACAGTTTAATGGGGAAAATGTGCTTGGGTTGTGAAGGGGGAAATTATGCTCATTGAAATCATAATTTTGTTTGCTTGATTTTGCTTGAAAGTTATCTTATGTGAGATCTTGGAAGCGCAATTTTTTTTTTTTAAACTGCATTTGAAACAATGTTGTACTATTACTCTACAATTTTGCGAATCGACTTTTATTTGATTTTTGTTTGAATTTTATGAAAATTTGTTCTTGAAAAGGAAGCTATTTTTTATACATGTAGTCATACAATTTTGCGGGCTCGTCATAGAAAATGGTCATCTATATATATTAGGGTGGGTACGTTTTTCAAAAAGTTCTCGGATCAAGTTTTAGTATGGTTCCCCTTGTAGGGCATGCCCATAGGGACTTTCATGCCAAATATCAGCTCATTTGGTTGTAAACTGGCTGCGCGCATCAGGGTTAAAGTTTACATGGAAATTACTATGGGAAATTGGAACTTTTTGTTCAAACGCTCCTACAGGTCTGGCAAAATCACGCGCCAACTTCTGGTATGGTCAGGCCTATGGGGAATGGTCTGGAGAACACTTTTCCCGAAGAGAGCATATGGATTCGTTGTCCCTAGACCTGGCGCATCGGCAAACAATCCGATGTCTCCGGAATCAACGGTTTTCCCTCAAAAAGCATCAAATTTTCCTTAGCATGCTATGAAAGCTTGATGAACACCGCGACGCCATACGTCAGGTAGCTACCACGTGGGTGAGAAACGGCTGGAATATTCAATTGCAAACCTTCTTTTATCTAGAAAATGATCATTTCGAGTAATCCTGATATTATTTAGACGAATTCAGAATCTTTGCTTAGCAAATTTGTATTTTTTTGCAAATATTTCAACCACGTGGTAGCTACCTGACGTATGGCGTCGCGGTGTTAATCAAGCTTTCATAGCATGCTAAGGAAAATTTGATGCTTTTTAAGGGAAAACCGTTGATTCCGGAGACATCGGATTGTTTGCCGATGCGCCAGGTCTAGGGACAACGAATCCATATGCTCTCTTCGGGAAAAGTGTTCTCCAGACCATTCCCCATAGGCCTGACCATACCAGAAGTTGGCGCGTGATTTTGCCAGACCTGTAGGAGCGTTTGAACAAAAAGTTCCAATTTCCCATAGTAATTCCCATGTAAACTTTAACCCTGATGCGCGCAGCCAGTTTACAACGGAATGAACTGATATTTGGCATGAAAGTCCCTATGGGCATGCCCTACTAGGGGAACCATACTAAAACTTGATCCGAGAACTTTTTGAAAAACGTACCCACCCTAATATATATAAAAAAAATTCGACGTTTGAATAAAACTAAATAAATATCTTGAGTAGAGATTTTCGGATCGGTTCGGTGTCTTCGGAAATATTGTAGGTTGAGATTAGGAATTATTAGAATTAACAGGTATACGGAAAATGTAAAAAAGGCATCTATTGCGCTAGGATTGAGGATGATGAAAAAAAACAAAAACAAAAACAAAAACAAAAACAAAAACAAAAACAAAAACAAAAACAAAAACAAAAACAAAAAAAACCAACAACCAACAACCAACAACCAACAACCAACAACCAACAACCAACAACCAACAACCAACAACCAACAACCAACAACCAACAACCAACAACCAACAACCAACAACCAACAACCAACAACCAACAACCAACAACCAACAACCAACAACCAACAACCAACAACCAACAACCAACAACCAACAACCAACAACCAACAACCAACAACCAACAACCAACAACCAACAACCAACAACCAACAACAACTGATTCAATCGCATCCACGATACTGATGTTAATCATAATAAATGAAGAACAAATCGTTGCAAAACACAATCATCATCCACGTTGGTTTTCGATTCGCGTTCAATCATGCAATCCTCTCCAACAAAAACAAAAACACTGAAATGAGCTTCGCAGCCGGGGACTCACCTCATAATTCATCGTCACATTCCACGGCAAAGTGACATCAATAACTACCGGTGTGCGCGCTCTCGGTACCCGATGGAATCTCAATTACTCCCTGCGCGATCGGTAGAAGCTGCCAGGGAGAGGAGCTTTAGAACGGGGAAAAAATCTCACAGCAGGTGTCCTTCCGAGCGTTCCCATGACGATGCTTGCTCGGGCTGGGGCTGTGTAAGGGGTAAAACGGGACAACGGTAGAATTCGTTGATTAAATGGTGTTTTTTTATTGAAGATTTCAAGATTGATGATATTTTATAAATTGAGACATATGAGGAAAATTTAAAAAAATCGATTGACTTGTTTTTGCCCGATTTCCTCAAATCGATAAAAGAGATGAGAAGCTGGGTTTGCTGCATATTAATTGAAGCCACGTGAGTTCCGCCGCGGACCTATATCTGGATGCGATTCTGCTGCCCTAATGAGTGCCAATCAATCAGTGCAACGATGGCAGAACACCACAAGGACAATTAAGCTGGCGGAGGCCACCGCCGGTGCTGGTCACGGCCATAAATAATACTTTGGTGGAAGCTCTCTTATACTTCAGATGCAATTGGTTCTAGGGAAAAACAAACTCGGGTGGCTTCTGCAAAATGAGCTTTAAAAGAAGATTTACGTTCTTTCAATTGAAAGTACATTCAGCGGCAAGACTCTGATGAAAAGCTGCAAGATTTTTCTAACTATTAGAGCAATTCCAGCCTAAAACAGGACTTTTCAGGGATTTTTTTTTAACTCGTCCCTCTCTGATATCAATGAATCTTTGCAGACATGCTTTCCTAAGCTTACTTAAGCCATTTCTGTGTAAATGAAGTCAGTTTAAATCAAGAGCTACATTTGAGAAGGGTGTAAGTTATTAGAATATTTTTGTTTTTGCATAATTTAAAAATTGTTGAGCAAGTCTCTACGAAATCGATCCATTTTTTCATTTAAATATTTGTATTTTTTACGTCAGAAACTTATTTGGTGCCTTTGGTATGCCCAAAGAAGCCATTTTGCATCATTAGTTTGTCCATATAGATAATTTTTCATACCAATTTGGCAGCTGTCCATACACAAATAATAAAAGAAAATTCAAAAAAATCTGAAACTTTTGCAGAATTTTTTTATCGATTTGATGTCTTCAGCAAAGTTGCAGGTATAATTAAGGACTACGCTGAAAAAAATTATACACGGTAATTTTTTTTGTTAACTATCGATTTCACTTTGTGTCACTGAAACTTGATTTTCAAAAACACACTATTTTTTATATGTTTAGGGGACATTAAATGCCAATTTTTTTGAAATTTTCAGAACAAAATAAACAATGCTTTCAATTTTTGAAATTAAGACTAATATTTCAAAAGTGTCAAACATTCAATATAACGCCCTTTTGGAATGTTAGTCTTGATTAAAAAAAATTAAATATTGTTTTCGAAACGATCGGAAAATTTCACGAATGTGAAAACCGGACCATTAGTTGCTGAGATATCGACATTATATAAATGGTGGGCTGTTTGGGTGAGACGAAGAAAAAAAAAATTTTTTTTCTGTTTTCAAATCTTTGCATTTAATTTATTTAGCAACTAAGGATTGTGTCAACAAAGTTCAAAAAAGCAAATTATAGAAAATTCAGCTTTTCAAAAATATATATTTTTTAAGGTTGGCAAACATGGATTTTAAGCAATGAATAGCTGCGACTATTTCAAAAAAATTACCTTAAAAATTACTTTAACTTGAAAACGGTGCACTTTATCAAAATTTCACTAGAGTACTTTTTGATTGCACATCGAAAAATGAAGTTGAAATTTTTTTGCGACCAGTATTTCGATTTTTTTGAAAAATTAGTGTTGATTCAAAAGTTTTTAACTAAGTCAAAGTTTTTTTGCACATTTTGGAATTTTCTGAAAAGTTGGCATTTGAAGTCGCCATAAAATATCAGAAAATAAAAAAAATAAAAATAATGTTATTTTTGCCTATCAAGTTTTAGTGACAACTTGTGAATTTGAATAACACCAATTTTTTCCGTGTATCATTTTTTTAAATGTTGTATTTATACATACCTACAACTTTGCCGAAGACATCAAATCGATCCAAAAAAATCCTTCAAAAGATACAGATTTTTGAATTTTCACGTATCATTTTTGTATGGACAGCTGCCAAATTTGTAAGGCAAATTATATAGAAAAACTAATGATGCAAAATGGCTTCTTTGGGCATACCAAAGGCACCAAAAAAGTTTCAACCGGATTGAAAAATACTAAAAAATCGAATGACGGAAATCTCAGAGAATTGCTCATATACGCGATTGTTCTTTCCATTCTTCATCGGTCTGATAGCCGAGCGGGCTAAGGCGTCAGTCCTAACTGTTGGTGCTGGGTTTGAATCTCGTGGGTTGCAACTTTTTATTGTGTTCCGTCACTAGGGGTGACATTGGGTCTGGGGGGTGAGATTGGATCATACAAAAATGCAGAAATTTGTATGTTTGACGATTTTCAAAAATTTTTTTTTAGAATCAATTTTTTTGCTGAGAACATTGAATACTTTTTTTAATAAATAAAATCACCTATTATTTCTACTACAAGTCTACTGAAACACAGTTTTCTCTATGTTCTTCTGGTTACGAATCGTCTGTTTTTCATCGCAGTTTCATCGTCTGATTATGGCCATAGACGGGATGGTCAACGGAGAAACTTCTTTGTCGGTCAGCGATGCAATTCTCACGTGCGGGTGACGTGACATTTGCGGATTGCCCTTCGGGTGGTCCATCATTAGTCAGTGGTGCAGGAATAGACACTGCAAAGCTCTCAATTAGTGGTTCTTTGGAAGTTACACTCGCTCGCAGAATGAGTCTTTAAAACTATTGTCGACTAGGATTTTTTCTTCTGACTAAACAAAATCAAGAAATGGTACAAAAAAAGAATACTGCTGCTTGCATCTTACTACAAAATTAACTAATAAACTCGTTTAGACACCAACCAGCCCACACCATGTTTCCAGTGGCCAATCATAGTTTATGACCCTTCGTATAACACCGCTTCTTCCTCTCAAGTCACGGCATAGTTGTTTGGCATATGCCAAAACAAAACACCCCCACCCTGCACGTAGAGAGGTCCTCCCAGCAAGGACCTAAGCGCCAAACGCTCAACGACATCATTTCCGAGGAAAGACACCAAGTTGTCGTTGGGTGGTGGCTTGGGTGCTTAATTCCAACTCATCCGACTTGCTCAGAAGAGCACGCATATGAAGACCCAAACCCTTCCAGTTTGCCACCACCACCAAGTTCACACATCAGCTGTTAATATTTGCATGACACGTGGCAAGATGGCGGCGGCTGACGTTCAGCGCTGAGATGACGATGAAAATTTAGTTACTGCTAATACAAAGGGGGAGAGGAAAACTTGTCACCGCCACAAACCACATTCTCATTCTCGGCTCATGCGAAGCAAGCAAGCACCAACGTCGTCTGGCTGTTTACAACCAATTTTCCCGGCCACTATCACCGCAAGATGTGTGTGTTTCAGGAAGAAGAGGGCTTAAGGATTCTTGAGCGGTGCTTAGAAGGATGTGTGGCGTATGGTGTTTTAGTGGCAGTGCGAAATTTGATTTTTAAAAAGATTTTAAAACTTATTATTCTGAAAATAAAGTTTGCTCTGTTCTGTAAATTCCACAGGTTTTAAGGGAAAAAACAGAATGGTTCATAAAATATAGTTAACTCATTGATATCGAACTATGGTTCCCTAGCACGGCTAAATATCAAGAAAAATGCGTAGTGGAACCATTCCCTGACAATAATACTATGGATGAATCCTTGATAAAAAAAATAGTATTGAGAGTTGTTATAGAGCAAAGTTTGGTATCATATTTTTTTCGGAATTTTTCTTAAACTGAAAAATTACCAAAAAATCTTATAGAATTCATAAAAATTCGAAATTGAGTGAATGTATAGACATGTAAATGATTTCATGGAAATGATTTTTCCATGCTGGGTTTTGAAAATTTTGAAATTTTGTATTAAAACTGATGATGACCTTGATTCCAGTTTTATTTTAATAACATTATTTAACAATCTAGTCCACAAAAGTTGAAGTCCTTTATCAATGGGAGATGCATTCGATGTGTTACCAAATATCACTGCGAACAACTTCGAATCACCTAATGAGTTTTTCCTGTTGCATTATCGACTTGTGATATCAATATTGTTTGTAAGAGAGCAACTCTCTACGATTTCGACCATTTTTATTTTTTTGTATTTTTTGATGTGACTCAAACTTTGTGTGGGCCTTTCCTATTACCAAAGAAGCTATTTTGTGTCATTGGTGCACCCATACAAGTCTCCATACAATTTTGGCAGCTGTCCATACAGAAATGGTACGTAAATATTCGAATATCTGTAACTTTTGAATAAATTCTTTCTGGAAAAAGTACACACACAGTTTCTTATCAATTTGGTATCTTGGGCAAAGTTGTAGCTGAAACGGCTGAAACTTTTTTGGTACCTTTGGTATGCTCAAAGAAGCCATTTTGCATCATTGGTTTGTCCATATAATTTTCCATACAAATTTGGCAGCTGTCCATACAAAAATGATATGTAAAAATTCAAAAATCTGTATCTTTTGAAAGAATTTTTGGATCGATTTGGTGTCTTCGGCAAAGTTGTAGGTATGGATATGGACTACACTGAAAAAAATGATACATGGCAAAAAAATGGTGATTTTTTATTTAACTTTTTGTCACTAAAACTTGATGTGCAAAAAAACACTATTTTTATTTTTTTTATTTTTTGATATGTTTTAGAGGAAATAAGATGCCATCTTTTCAGAAATTTCCAGAATGGGCAAAAAATCTTTGACCGAGTTATGATTTTTTGAATGAATACATATTTTTTCAAAAAATCGAAATATCGTTTGCAAAAATTTTTCAACTTCATTTTTCGATGTAAAATCGAATTTGCAATCAAAAAGTACACTAGTGAATTTTTGATAAAGTGTACCGTTTTCAAGTTATAACCATTTTTAGGTAACTATTTTGAAAATAGTCGCAGTTTTTCATTTTTTAAAATTAGTGCCAAGCAAGGACCCGACTCCACAAGCGACGCTGTCAACCAAATATAGCAGAAGTGCGTGAATTGGAAGAGCTCTACGAATCCCAACAAAATGCAGCTTTTAGTGAGTACATTCATCGCATCGAAACAGACGTTAAGCAAAACCCTCGCTCTTTCTGGACATTCCTGAAGAGTAGAAAAAAAGGTAGTGGGATTCCAACTGAAATCTCGAACGGATGCGTAGAGGCGAACTCTGTGGAAGAGCAAGCCAGCTTATTTGCTGACTTTTTCAGCGGGGTTTACTCTACCTCTCTCCCTGCACCGTGCAATGAAGTTGTAGATCACATACCAACTCATGATTTGCATCTGCCAGTAGTACATTTCTCGATAGAAGATGTATCAAGAGCCCTTGATGATGTTGATGTTACTAAAGGTCCCGGCCCGGACAGTATCCATCCATCTTTCTTGAAAAACTGTGCGGCTTCTCTCGCTCTTCCCACAACTATCATTTTCAACCGCTCGCTCGCAGAATCCACATTTCCCACTGCTTGGAAATTGGCTAGTATTACGCCAATACATAAAGCCGGCAACGTTCACAAAGTCGAGAACTACCGAGGAATTTCAATTTTGAGTGGTTTTGCTAAACTGTTTGAACACCTGGTACATGGAGCACTTTATCCAGTATTGAAGCCAATCATCGCCAACGAACAACACGGGTTTGTTAAGCGACGCTCAACAACGTCCAACCTTCTCCTCTTCACTTCAACACTCTTGACGAACATTGAAAAAGGCCAACAAATTGACGCTGTTTACGTGGATCTATCTAAAGCCTTCGATAAGGTACCGCATGCTCTCTTACTGGAGAAACTGAGACGCTATGGCCTTCCAGAATGGATCGTCCGATGGATTCATTCATACCTTGCCGATCGCAAAGCCTTCGTCAAAGTAAGATGCACTTCCTCTCATCTCCTCGCAATTCCTTCCGGAGTCCCGCAAGGTAGCGTGATTGGACCCTTACTTTTCATTTTGTTCGTGAACGACCTGTGCAGTGTCCTCGAGTCGGACAAGCTGATGTACGCAGACGACCTGAAAGTGTTCCGATCAGTTAGCTCGCCTCTCGACAGCTGTGCACTCCAGCAAGACATCGATCGCCTGTTACGCTGGTGCACTGCCAACGGAATGGAGGTCAACGTACAAAAATGCAAAATCATAAGCTTCACGCGCAAACGAACACCTCTCTTGAGTAGCTACAGGATGGGCCAAAACGAACTTGAACGGGTGAACACTATCAAGGACCTGGGTGTGACGATCGACAGCAAAGCGTGCTTCAACGAACATATTGCACTGACAACAGCGAAAGCTTTTGCCACCCTCGGATTTCTTCGTCGAAATGCAGCTGACTTTGTGGATCTGTTCGCGCTTAAAACAATCTATTGTTCGCTAGTTCGGAGTCAACTAGAGTACGCCGTCCAAGTATGGGCACCTTACTACGCCGTGCAAGCTGAAAGGATCGAGCGGATTCAGCGAGCTTTCACCAGATTTGCTGTGCGACGCCTGCCATGGGTGCGGCCTCAAGGACTCTCCTCGTACGATGACAACTGTAAGCGGCTTAAACTCCCTGCGCTGGCATCACGACGGGTTCTACTACAGCGAATTTATGTATTCGACTTGTTGTCGTGCAATATTGACTGCCCTACTCTTCGCGATAAAATCACCCTACACATCCCAGCTCGTAATCTGCGCAACCCTGCTCCGTTTCTTGAAGTTCCTGGCCATCGTACGAACTACGGTTATTATAGTCCCCTTAGTGCTTGCTGTCGAGTGTTTAATGATGTAGCAGATGTGTTTGTGTTTGGAATGTCAAAATGTGTATTTAAAACTAGGATTAAAAATAGGACATAAGGTGTAGTCTGTGCGGCGAGTGCCGAAGATGAAATAAATAATAATAATGTTTGCCCACTTTTGAGAAAAATATTTTTGAAAAGCTGAGAAAAGTCTCTATATTTTGCTTTTTCGGACTTTGTTGATACGACCCTTAGTGCTGAGATATTGCCATGCAAAGGTTAAAAAACAGGAAAATTGATGTTTTCTAAGTCTAACCCAAACAACCCACCATTTTCTAATGTCGATATCTCAGCAACTATAGGTCCGATTTACAATGTTAAAACATAAATTATTCGTGAAATTTTCCGAACTTTTCGAAAAAAATATTTAAAAAAATTTAAAATCAAGACTAACATTTCAAACGGGCCAAACATTCATTATAACGCCCATTTGAAATGTTAGTCTTGATTTTAAATATTTGAAAATATTTTTTTCGAAAAGATCGGAAAATTTCACGAATGTTTCATGTTTTAACATTGTAAATCGCAGGGCTGTGGAGTCGGAGTCGGAGTCGGAGCCGGAGTCGGTGGAGTCGGGTCTTTTTGGGAAGCCTGGAGTCGGAGTCGGAGTCGTAAAAACTCGAACAGCTGGAGTCGGAGTCGGAGCCGGAGTCGGAGCCGGAGTCGGCTAAACTTTATTAGCTGGAGTCGGAGTCGGAGCCGAAAATATCTGATTACCCGGAGTTGGAGTCGGAGTCGGAGTTAGCTTAAATTCAACAACAAATTAATTTACAAAACTTCCTATATTTTTTTTCAAATGCATGCGCTGCGTTTCCATTTTTATTTTTTTAGAGATCACTAAATGATAACCTGTTAATCAGCTCTTACCCAAGTATGCAGTATCATCATAACTCAAAAAATAAAATAAAAAAATATTGGTTTTGTAGTCAGAAATGTTTAACTGATTTTTGACTGCATCCTTTTGCCAATATTTATGTACCCTTCAAACTCAAATTTGACCAAATTTAATCTAGTTCTTTCTGGAAAAAGTACACACACAGTCATCTTATACCGCAATAGGCAATGTCTTGGTGGTTTTAAGTAAATCAATGTTCAGAAAAAAAGTAACGAGGTACATAAAAAAATATAAATAACACTACTCGACAAAACAAAACTTGTGTCAACGGATTCACGATATCTCATCCGTTCCTGAGAGAAAAGGCATCCCCGAATCCGATGCAATCGACAGAATTTGATTTTATGTCCACGCGGACTGATGAAAAATTGGTACATTTTTTAACATAAAAAATCGAACAATTTAAAAAAAACCATGCGTCTCCTCCCAATTATATGAGCCATCTACAAGAATATGGAAGCGCCTGGTGCATAGCCATTTCCTTTAAGCACAACGGAAACAACCAATACAAATGTATAAAAAAGTTGTCAAGTTCTCGGGGGGTCCACAGCTAGCATTTTTTGTACGATTATAAAAAATAAATATTAAAAGTTTAAAATTAATTTATTTAAAAAACATATTTTTTGATTTATTTGTTTACTAAAATTTTATGTATCTCAAAGATCTATGGGTACTTCGGGATGTCCATGGTCATCCAAGGACTGCCTGGAGTTAAGATCTACGAGTCTACCGCCGTAACAAGCAAGAGGTCGTCGGATTTTGACCCCGGATCATGTGCGTATAGCATCAGTGCATATGGTAGACTACTGTATGAATGTGTTGGGATGTTCATGGTCATCCAAGGACTCCCTGGAGTTAAGATCTACGAGTCTACCGCCGTAACAAGCAAGAGGTCGTCGGATTTTGACCCCGGATCATGTGCGTATAGCATCAGTGCATATGGTAGACTACTGTATGAATGTGTTGGGATGTTCATGGTCATCCAAGGACTCCCTGGAGTTAAGATCTACGAGTCTACCGCCGTAACAAGCAAAAGGTCGTCGGATTTTGACCTCGGATCATGTGCGTATAGCATCAGTGCATATGGTGGACTACTATATGAATGTGTTGGGATGTTCATGGTCATCCAAGGACTCCCTGGAGTTAAGATCTACGAGTCTACCGCCGTAACAAGCAAGAGGTCGTCGGATTTTGACCCCGGATCATGTGCGTATAGCATCAGTGCATATGGTAGACTACTGTATGAGTGTGTTGGGATGTTCATGGTCATCCAAGGACTCCCTGGAGTTTGACCCCGGATCATGTGCGTATAGCATCAGTGCATATGGTAGACTACTGTATGAGTGTGTTGGGATGTTCATGGTCATCCAAGGACTCCCTGGAGTTAAGATCTACGAGTCTACCGCCGTAACAAGCAAGAGGTCGTCGGATTTTGACCTCGGATCATGTGCGTATAGCATCAGTGCATATGGTAGACTACTATATGAATGTGTTGGGATGTTCATGGTCATCCAAGGACTCCCTGGAGTTAAGATCTACGAGTCTACCGCCGCAAGAGGTCGTCGGATTTTGACCCCGGATCATGTGCGTATAGCATCAGTGCATATGGTAGACTACTGTATGAGTGTGTTGGGATGTTCATGGTCATCCAAGGACTCCCTGGAGTTAAGATCTACGAGTCTACCGCCGTAACAAGCAAGAGGTCGTCGGATTTTGACCTCGGATCATGTGCGTATAGCATCAGTGCATATGGTAGACTACTATATGAATGTGTTGGGATGTTCATGGTCATCCAAGGACTCCCTGGAGTTAAGATCTACGAGTCTACCGCCGTAACAAGCAAGAGGTCGTCGGATTTTGACCTCGGATCATGTGCGTATAGCATCAGTGCATATGGTAGACTACTATATGAATGTGTTGGGATGTTCATGGTCATCCAAGGACTCCCTGGAGTTAAGATCTACGAGTCTACCGCCGTAACAAGCAAGAGGTCGTCGGATTTTGACCCCGGATCATGTGCGTATAGCATCAGTGCATATGGTAGACTACTGTATGAGTGTGTTGGGATGTTCATGGTCATCCAAGGACTCCCTGGAGTTAAGATCTACGAGTCTACCGCCGTAACAAGCAAGAGGTTGTCGGATTTTGACCCCGAATCTTGTGTGTATAGCATCAGTGGATATGGTAGACTACTATATGAATGTGTTGGGATGTTCATGGTCATCCGAGGACTCCCTGGAGTTAAGATCTACGAGTCTACCGCCGTAACAAGCAAGAGGTCGTCGGATTTTGACCCCGGATCATGTGCGTATAGCATCAGTGCATATGGTAGACTACTGTATGAATGTGTTGGGATGTTCATGGTCATCCAAGGACTCCCTGGAGTTAAGATCTACGAGTCTACCGCCGTAACAAGCAAGAGGTCGTCGGATTTTGACCTCGGATCATGTGCGTATAGCATCAGTGCATATGGTAGACTACTATATGAATGTGTTGGGATGTTCATGGTCATCCAAGGACTCCCTGGAGTTAAGATCTACGAGTCTACCGCCGTAACAAGCAAGAGGTCGTCGGATTTTGACCCCGGATCATGTGCGTATAGCATCAGTGCATATGGTAGACTACTGTATGAGTGTGTTGGGATGTTCATGGTCATCCAAGGACTCCCTGGAGTTAAGATCTACGAGTCTACCGCCGTAACAAGCAAGAGGTCGTCGGATTTTGACCTCGGATCATGTGCGTATAGCATCAGTGCATATGGTAGACTACTATATGAATGTGTTGGGATGTTCATGGTCATCCAAGGACTCCCTGGAGTTAAGATCTACGAGTCTACCGCCGTAACAAGCAAGAGGTCGTTGGATTTTGACCCCGGATCATGTGCGTATAGCATCAGTGCATATGGTAGACTACTATATGAATGTGTTGGGATGTTCATGGTCATCCAAGGACTCCCTGGAGTTAAGATCTACGAGTCTACCGCCGTAACAAGCAAGAGGTCGTCGGATTTTGACCTCGGATCATGTGCGTATAGCATCAGTGCATATGGTAGACTACTATATGAATGTGTTGGGATGTTCATGGTCATCCAAGGACTCCCTGGAGTTAAGATCTACGAGTCTACCGCCGTAACAAGCAAAAGGTCGTCGGATTTTGACCTCGGATCATGTGCGTATAGCATCAGTGCATATGGTGGACTACTATATGAATGTGTTGGGATGTTCATGGTCATCCAAGGACTCCCTGGAGTTAAGATCTACGAGTCTACCGCCGTAACAAGCAAGAGTTCGTCGGATTTTGACCCCGGATCATGTGCGTATAGCATCAGTGCATATGGTAGACTACTGTATGAGTGTGTTGGGATGTTCATGGTCATCCAAGGACTCCCTGGAGTTAAGATCTACGAGTCTACCGCCGTAACAAGCAAGAGGTCGTCGGATTTTGACCTCGGATCATGTGCGTATAGCATCAGTGCATATGGTAGACTACTATATGAATGTGTTGGGATGTTCATGGTCATCCAAGGACTCCCTGGAGTTAAGATCTACGAGTCTACCGCCGTAACAAGCAAGAGGTCGTCGGATTTTGACCCCGGATCATGTGCGTATAGCATCAGTGCATATGGTAGACTACTGTATGAGTGTGTTGGGATGTTCATGGTCATCCAAGGACTCCCTGGAGTTAAGATCTACGAGTCTACCGCCGTAACAAGCAAGAGGTCGTCGGATTTTGACCTCGGATCATGTGCGTATAGCATCAGTGCATATGGTAGACTACTATATGAATGTGTTGGGATGTTCATGGTCATCCAAGGACTCCCTGGAGTTAAGATCTACGAGTCTACCGCCGTAACAAGCAAGAGGTCGTTGGATTTTGACCCCGGATCATGTGCGTATAGCATCAGTGCATATGGTAGACTACTATATGAATGTGTTGGGATGTTCATGGTCATCCAAGGACTCCCTGGAGTTAAGATCTACGAGTCTACCGCCGTAACAAGCAAGAGGTCGTCGGATTTTGACCCCGGATCATGTGCGTATAGCATCAGTGCATATGGTAGACTACTGTATGAGTGTGTTGGGATGTTCATGGTCATCCAAGGACTCCCTGGAGTTAAGATCTACGAGTCTACCGCCGTAACAAGCAAGAGGTTGTCGGATTTTGACCCCGAATCTTGTGTGTATAGCATCAGTGGATATGGTAGACTACTATATGAATGTGTTGGGATGTTCATGGTCATCCGAGGACTCCCTGGAGTTAAGATCTACGAGTCTACCGCCGTAACAAGCAAGAGGTCGTCGGATTTTGACCCCGGATCATGTGCGTATAGCATCAGTGCATATGGTAGACTACTGTATGAATGTGTTGGGATGTTCATGGTCATCCAAGGACTCCCTGGAGTTAAGATCTACGAGTCTACCGCCGTAACAAGCAAGAGGTCGTCGGATTTTGACCTCGGATCATGTGCGTATAGCATCAGTGCATATGGTAGACTACTATATGAATGTGTTGGGATGTTCATGGTCATCCAAGGACTCCCTGGAGTTAAGATCTACGAGTCTACCGCCGTAACAAGCAAGAGGTCGTCGGATTTTGACCCCGGATCATGTGCGTATAGCATCAGTGCATATGGTAGACTACTGTATGAGTGTGTTGGGATGTTCATGGTCATCCAAGGACTCCCTGGAGTTAAGATCTACGAGTCTACCGCCGTAACAAGCAAGAGGTCGTCGGATTTTGACCTCGGATCATGTGCGTATAGCATCAGTGCATATGGTAGACTACTATATGAATGTGTTGGGATGTTCATGGTCATCCAAGGACTCCCTGGAGTTAAGATCTACGAGTCTACCGCCGTAACAAGCAAGAGGTCGTTGGATTTTGACCCCGGATCATGTGCGTATAGCATCAGTGCATATGGTAGACTACTATATGAATGTGTTGGGATGTTCATGGTCATCCAAGGACTCCCTGGAGTTAAGATCTACGAGTCTACCGCCGTAACAAGCAAGAGGTCGTCGGATTTTGACCTCGGATCATGTGCGTATAGCATCAGTGCATATGGTAGACTACTATATGAATGTGTTGGGATGTTCATGGTCATCCAAGGACTCCCTGGAGTTAAGATCTACGAGTCTACCGCCGTAACAAGCAAGAGGTCGTTGGATTTTGACCCCGGATCATGTGCGTAGAGCATCAGTGCATATGGTAGACTACTATATGAATGTGTTGGGATTCATATAGTAGTCTACCATATGCACTGATGCTATACGCACATGATCCGGGGTCAAAATCCAACGACCTCTTGCTTGTTACGGAGGTAGACTCGTAGATCTTAACTCCAGGGACTCCTTGGATGACCATGGACATCCCAACACATTCATATAGTAGTCTACCATATGCACTGATGCTATACACACAAGATTCGGGGTCAAAATTCGACGACCTCTTGCTTGTTACGGCGGTAGACTCGTAGATCTTAACTCCAGGGAGTCCTTGGATGACCATGAACATCCCAACACATTCATACAGTAGTCTACCATATGCACTGATGCTATACGCACATGATCCGGGGTCAAAATCCGACGACCACTTGCTTGTTACGGCGGTAGACTCGTAGATCTTAACTCCAGGGACTCCTTGGATGACCATGGACATCCCAACACATTCATATAGTAGTCTACCATATGCACTGATGCTATACGCACATGATCCGGGGTCAAAATCCAACGACCTCTTGCTTGTTACGGCGGTAGACTCGTAGATCTTAACTCCAGGGAGTCCTTGGATGACCATGAACATCCCAACACATTCATACAGTAGTCTACCATATGCACTGATGCTATACACACAAGATTCGGGGTCAAAATCCGACGACCTCTTGCTTGTTACGGCGGTAGACTCGTAGATCTTAACTCCAGGGAGTCCTTGGATGACCATGAACATCCCAACACATTCATACAGTAGTCTACCATATGCACTGATGCTATACGCACATGATCCGGGGTCAAAATCCGACGACCTCTTGCTTGTTACGGCGGTAGACTCGTAGATCTTAACTCCAGGGAGTCCTTGGATGCCCATGAACATCCCAACACATTCATACAGTAGTCTACCATATGCACTGATGCTATACACACAAGATTCGGGGTCAAAATCCGACGACCTCTTGCTTGTTACGGCGGTAGACTCGTAGATCTTAACTCCAGGGAGTCCTTGGATGACCATGAACATCCCAACACATTCATATAGTAGTCTACCATATGCACTGATGCTATACGCACATGATCCGGGGTCAAAATCCAACGACCTCTTGCTTGTTACGGCGGTAGACTCGTAGATCTTAACTCCAGGGAGTCCTTGGATGACCATGAACATCCCAACACTTTCATATAGTAGTCTACCATATGCACTGATGCTATACGCACATGATCCGAGGTCAAAATCCGACGACCTCTTGCTTGTTACGGCGGTAGACTCGTAGATCTTAACTCCAGGGAGTCCTTGGATGCCCATGAACATCCCAACACATTCATACAGTAGTCTACCATATGCACTGATGCTATACACACAAGATTCGGGGTCAAAATCCGACGACCTCTTGCTTGTTACGGCGGTAGACTCGTAGATCTTAACTCCAGGGAGTCCTTGGATGACCATGAACATCCCAACACATTCATACAGTAGTCTACCATATGCACTGATGCTATACGCACATGATCCGGGGTCAAAATCCGACGACCTCTTGCTTGTTACGGCGGTAGACTCGTAGATCTTAACTCCAGGGAGTCCTCGGATGACCATGAACATCCCAACACATTCATATAGTAGTCTACCATATCCACTGATGCTATACACACAAGATTCGGGGTCAAAATCCGACAACCTCTTGCTTGTTACGGCGGTAGACTCGTAGATCTTAACTCCAGGGAGTCCTTGGATGACCATGAACATCCCAACACACTCATACAGTAGTCTACCATATGCACTGATGCTATACGCACATGATCCGGGGTCAAAATCCGACGACCTCTTGCTTGTTACGGCGGTAGACTCGTAGATCTTAACTCCAGGGAGTCCTTGGATGACCATGAACATCCCAACACATTCATATAGTAGTCTACCATATGCACTGATGCTATACGCACATGATCCGAGGTCAAAATCCGACGACCTCTTGCTTGTTTCGGCGGTAGACTCGTAGATCTTAACTCCAGGGAGTCCTTGGATGACCATGAACATCCCAACACATTCATATAGTAGTCTACCATATGCACTGATGCTATACGCACATGATCCGGGGTCAAAATCCAACGACCTCTTGCTTGTTACGGCGGTAGACTCGTAGATCTTAACTCCAGGGAGTCCTTGGATGACCATGAACATCCCAACACATTCATATAGTAGTCTACCATATGCACTGATGCTATACGCACATGATCCGAGGTCAAAATCCGACGACCTCTTGCTTGTTACGGCGGTAGACTCGTAGATCTTAACTCCAGGGAGTCCTTGGATGACCATGAACATCCCAACACACTCATACAGTAGTCTACCATATGCACTGATGCTATACGCACATGATCCGGGGTCAAAATCCGACGACCTCTTGCTTGTTACGGCGGTAGACTCGTAGATCTTAACTCCAGGGAGTCCTTGGATGACCATGAACATCCCAACACATTCATATAGTAGTCTACCATATGCACTGATGCTATACGCACATGATCCGAGGTCAAAATCCGACGACCTCTTGCTTGTTACGGCGGTAGACTCGTAGATCTTAACTCCAGGGAGTCCTTGGATGACCATGAACATCCCAACACACTCATACAGTAGTCTACCATATGCACTGATGCTATACGCACATGATCCGGGGTCAAAATCCGACGACCTCTTGCTTGTTACGGCGGTAGACTCGTAGATCTTAACTCCAGGGAGTCCTTGGATGACCATGAACATCCCAACACATTCATATAGTAGTCTACCATATGCACTGATGCTATACGCACATGATCCGAGGTCAAAATCCGACGACCTTTTGCTTGTTACGGCGGTAGACTCGTAGATCTTAACTCCAGGGAGTCCTTGGATGACCATGAACATCCCAACACATTCATACAGTAGTCTACCATATGCACTGATGCTATACGCACATGATCCGGGGTCAAAATCCGACGACCTCTTGCTTGTTACGGCGGTAGACTCGTAGATCTTAACTCCAGGCAGTCCTTGGATGACCATGGACATCCCGAAGTACCCATAGATCTTTGAGATACATAAAATTTTAGTAAACAAATAAATCAAAAAATATGTTTTTTAAATAAATTAATTTTAAACTTTTAATATTTATTTTTTATAATCGTACAAAAAATGCTAGCTGTGGACCCCCCGAGAACTTGACAACTTTTTTATACATTTGTATTGGTTGTTTCCGTTGTGCTTAAAGGAAATGGCTATGCACCAGGCGCTTCCATATTCTTGTAGATGGCTCATATAATTGGGAGGAGACGCATGGTTTTTTTTAAATTGTTCGATTTTTTATGTTAAAAAATGTACCAATTTTTCATCAGTCCGCGTGGACATAAAATCAAATTCTGTCGATTGCATCGGATTCGGGGATGCCTTTTCTCTCAGGAACGGATGAGATATCGTGAATCCGTTGACACAAGTTTTGTTTTGTCGAGTAGTGTAATAATCACTATTTATGGAAATCGAAAACAAAAAAATCACTGACAGGATAACTCTTCCAACGATTAAAACAATTTATTACTTGGAACTCAAGATGCGCATTTTGTTTATAACTTTGTACTAAAATCTGAGAATGTTGATCCTCAGGCAAGCTATTTTGATAGTGTTGCAAATTAACGTTGAACATATCTAAAGATTTCAGGATAGGACAGAATTTGAAGATAAAAAAATATCCGTAAAATATTCATCCTGTGGATTTTTGTTTTTGTCCAATCCTAAGTTTTATGAAATATTTTCATAAAGCTTCGTTTTAGGTGAAGATGCAAGAATTATCGCGTGCCTCCTTTTAAATATATAAAAAAATAAAAATTCTAAAAAAACCCAAAATTACGAGGTTTAAAATTTTTCTAGGTCACGGATATTTGAAAAGGACCCCTTAAGTGTCCTTTCCACGAAGATTTTTTTAGATACATTGATTTGTAATAATAAACTTCTTCAGCCTTGGCGTGATGTCCATGTACGTCTTAAAATTTCAATGGAGCTTTAAAAAAATAGTTTCGTTATAAATTGTTCTTTAAAAATACAAGGTGACTATGATAGTCACTGTACTTCTTATAAATGTCAACTTAAAAGTGAGCAAAGTGATTTTGTATGTTAAATCAATCATTAAGCCCAGCTTTCTTTTAATGATCGTTAAAAAATAACAATTTAATATTTTAACTTTTAATCAATTCAATGAAAATTTGAGGTTAAGTAAATAAATCCAAATTTAACAAAAAACTTTTTTCCGGTTTTTTCCACTTAAAGAGTTTTTAAATAATCCTAATTATCAATCTTTTCGAAATAATAGTAAACTAACTTTTGAAATATTAAAAAATATGTGGAGTCGGAGTCGGAGTCAGTGTCGGAGTCGGAGCCAACCATTTTTTGAAAGCTGGAGTCGGAGTCGGAGTAAGAGTCGGAGTTGGAGTCGGAGTCGGCTAGAGTTGGTGGGCCGGAGCCGGAGTTGGAGTCGGAGTAGGTTGAATCTGAAAGCCGGAGCCGGAGTCGGAGTCGGCTAATCCCAGAAAGCCGGAGTCGGAGTCGGAGTTGGAGTCGCTTGAAATATGACCCGACTCCGCAGCCCTGGTAAATCGGACCTATAGTTGCTGAGATATCGACATTAGAAAATGGTGGGTTGTTTGGGTTAGACTTAGAAAACATCAATTTTCCTGTTTTTTAACCTTTGCATGGCAATATCTCAGCAACTAAGGGTCGTATCAAAAAAGTCCGAAAAAGCAAAATATAGAGAATCTCAGCTTTTCAAAAATATTTTTTCAAAAGTTGGCAAACATGAGCACTATTTTTAAAAAATGAAAAACTGCGAGTTTTTTTTCAAAAATGTTACCTATAAATGGCTATAACTTGAAAACGGTACACTTTATCAAAAATTCACTAGTGTACTTTTTGATTGCAAATTCGATTTTACATCGAAAAATGAAGTTGAAAAATTTTTGCGACCGATATTTCGATTTTTTGAAAAAATCTGTATTGATTTAAAAAATTATAACTCGGTCAATGATTTTTTGCCAATTCTGGAAATTTCTGAAAAGATGGCATTTTATGTCCTCTCAAACATATCAAAAAATAAAAAATAAAATAAAGAATAGTGTTTTTTGCAAATCAAGTTTTAGTGACAAAAAGTTAAATAAAAAATCACCATTTTTTTTTACCGTGTATCATTTTTTTCAGTGTAGTCCATATCCATACCTACAACTTTGTCGAAGACACCAAATCGATCAAAAAATTCCTTCAAAAGATACAGATTTTTGAATTTCCACATATCATTTTTGTATGGACAGCTGCCAAATTTGTATGGAAAATTATATGGACAAACCAATGATGCAAAATGGCTTCTTTGGGCATACCGAAAGCACTTAAAAAAGTTTCAGCTGGATTAAAAAATACAAAAATTAAAATTAAAGAAAAAAGACCGATTCCGTAGAGAACTGCTCTGTTAATAAAAAGGGACAACTTTTGGTTTGATTGGGTCGTTTACAATTAGGGTGATTTCAAAAATATAACTTCTCAGGAATATTATTGGGTTTTTTGTCTTCTAGAAAGTTGTTGGGCTTGCCAACCCAAGCAACTTTGTCGAAGGCACCAAAATTTTATCTCGTATTCTACGCCTTCTACGACCAAATTTATAGAAAGCATCTGAGCAAACCTTTAAAGATCAGTTTTTTAGACGTGGCAATTCAGGGTTAAGTTTTAAAGAAAAGTGGTAGTGGGGGCACTTTTAGAGCTCTAAAAAACAAACATTTTTATTTCTTGACAAGTCAATTTGCACTTAAGGGTCAAAAGTTACAGTGATTTTAAAGTAAAAAGATGCTTTTCTCTAAAACTTAACCCTGAATTGCCACGTTCAAAAAACTGATTTTTAAAGGTTTGCTCAGATGCTTTCTATAAATTTGGTCGTAGAAGGCGTAGAATACGAGATAAAATTTTGGTGTCTTCGACAAAGTTGCTTGGATTGGCTAGCCCAACAACTTTCTACAAGACAAAAGCTAGATTTTCAAAATCACCCTAATAGTGGACCACCTTAATTTCCAACCAAACCAAAAGTTGCCCCTTTCCATATGCAACAACTCTTCTCAGAACATCAAAGCTCCAAATCTTCACCTTTTTACGGAAAATCCATTTTCCACCTAATTTTGCGATCTGGACCCCTGTGCAATGAGCTTGATTTTAAAAATTCTGAACTTTGATACCCATATTGCCACTCCAATAAAATTCTTGAAAATTCTCTGTAATTTGAGATATTCCGGGCGCCACCGGAGAACCTGAAACCGGTCCCAAAGTGACCAGATCGGTCCAAAAATGGTTTTGGATATTATAATTGAACTGTAACTTGCATTATGATAAAATTTTAAACGGATTATCATTAAACATTCGATCCAACATGCAAATCAACTAGAACATAGAGGTCTGAAAAAAAGTTGCCTGGTTGGTTTTGGGATTAACTTAGGGTTAGTGCCTCTGTTTTTGACTTTCCAAAAAGTAAAATAATCTAGAGATCTGTCCACATCTTTTGCTTCATGAATTTTGAAAATCCGTCCACGGGGAGCCGAGATTCAGCTGTGAAGTGGGACTTCGTCTTTTTTCGCTAGCTTGGTAGTTCGCGGGATAATATTGAGGATGGTAGTTTAAGTGTTAATAGGATGATAACCTATCCAGAATGAATCACTGATGCTCACTTTTATAAAATCTCTTTGTTCTATGCACGCAGCCCTAGTCTGCAAGATGCGATTCCGATTCCTCATGCTGAGATGATTCCAACAACTTGAACTACCTCACTCAGCTCAAAATAATGATCGAATACCAAACCCCAGCAATGGTAATAAATTTGCAGTGTGTATTCCAAATGAGCATAAATGAATTCGTCCCCCAAACCCCTCTCCCGCCAAACTTAAAAGTCGAACCAGTCCAGTCGAAGATTGAATTAAGCTCCCGGAGTGAGCTCCAATCAACGGTGGACCATGCTTCTCGTCTACAGTACTTTGAGCAAGACCTCGAACAAGTTCAAAGCCATCGCTCTCGTCCAGATGAGGGGTGGAAACCCGGAGGAAGAACAGGAGGTGGAGCGCTTTATGCCTGTTCAATCTGTCAGCTGAAATAAATATCATTATTAGTTTCTCCTCCAGTTAGCTAGCTCTCAATACTTGTGAGTGGTTGAGGGGAGACTTGGTCTTATTGAGCCTATTTTAATTAGATTTAGCGAATTATTCTGCACATTTAAATGAATTTTTGGTTTACTGAAACTGTACAAAAATCTTGACAGAGTTACAAGAAAACACAAACGTCTACAAAGCCTCTGCATCCCCTAATCTACAAACAGTTCCTCTGTTGATTATCGGAAGCAGCAACAAGCGACAGCGGGAACGAAATAAAAGAAGCGAATCCTATGCTAATTAAGAAACAAGCTTTACCTCCATGTCTGACCCTACAGTCCGCTGGCTGCCCGATCTGCTCACCAGAAAAGACACCCACGCCATTACGGTGGTGGCCACGACGCAAAGACGGATGAAACTCGCAGATCTTGGCATCTTGTTTTGCTATTAACGTGTCTCTTCTCTTCTGCAAAGGGATAGTCGGATCCTGGGGGCCGGGAGAGGAATTTAAATTGGGTATTTTGTTTCAAGTCTTGTAATCGGGATTTACAGGACGGCTTCCGTCTGTTGATTGGGTGCGACTGCATCAGGGTTAGAACCTGGGGGGAGCTAGAGATGGTCACCCAATTACCAGCATAGTCAATCAATTTTGTAAACGTTTTAAGAAAATCATTGTAGTCTTCTGTCTTTTTGAACGTTTTGAAGATCTTCAAATTGTATAATTGATCTGGAAATCATCATCTTCACATTTTCAACCATCTACCTCGCTAAAGTTCAATTAAGCGATCTTGTACAGAGTATAATTACTTGCTCAGCTCACGTCACCACATTCCCAACTACCAACACCATATCGTCTTCTGCTGTCAGTAGCAGCAGCACCACCACTTTTGATTTCGTTCCGACAGCTTAGCAAATAGTTTGCTGAGCTGCAGTTTTCCGGCAAACTTTGCTGGTGGTAGTTTTGGTGGCTAGCCTCGTGTTATTAGTTTTCCTCTCGGGGTGAAGAAGACTCAACACTTTTGCACTTCCAGTTTTCTCATTTTGGGAAAGGAAAAAGTGGTTTGTTAACATGTCAAGATGAATCTTGGGCAAAACTTGGCAGAGGGTGGGGAGACTTGTCTGCCACTCTTACTCTACAATGTGGTTACATAGCTCTGGGAGAGTTGAGTTGAGGAAATTTTAAATGGAAAAATAAACAACGATTTATACATATCAATATTTTTTTTAAATTTCTATAATTTTTATAATTTATATTTTTATGTTCAGTTGTTCAATCAAATTGTCTAAGAATATTGAATTGACCATTGTGGCACCCCCTACAGCGTGGTGCAGACCCGTTATGCTATGCTATGCTATGCTATGCTATGCTATATTTTTATGTTCAGTTGTTCAAATTAATCATATCAATACGCCCGAGCTTAACATTTCCTGTTTTCTTAAACCCCATTCAACTACGTAATCCTTATCTAACCTTCAACCCTTAAGCCAAACCGTTGTTCAGTTTTTCGGTGAAGACGTTGCGCAACATGCAAATTTCTCTACACATCACCCAGTAAGGGAAACAATAAGGCCAAATTCCACCCACCGTTGACGAAGTCGTCCTCGTCGTCAGCTTCTTTGCTCGTCGAGGATGATTTTACGTTTACACCAAGTATAAGACAAGAGAGCTTTTTGGTGTCTGCGTGTTAGGTGAATGTGTTTGTGTGTGCAAAATGATGTGAGCAATTTTGGAAGGATAACATGTTATGATGCACAAAACCAGTGCGGGGAGAGGTTTTCTCCAAGAACATATTTCATTATTACTTAACATGTTGTGATCCCTTTTACTTTGAAGAACATGCTCTTTCCGTTGTGTGTTTTGAAAGAGAAAGAGATTGTGAAAGTTCTTGGACGGCTGCTGGCTTTGTTAAAGTTTCGAGATATTGAAAAAAACAAAAATAAAAAATTCAAAAATACAAAAATACAAAAATACAAAAATACAAAAATACAAAAATACAAAAATACAAAAATACAAAAATACAAAAATACAAAAATACAAAAATACAAAAATACAAAAATACAAAAATACAAAAATACAAAAATACAAAAATACAAAAATACAAAAATACAAAAATACAAAAATACAAAAATACAAAAATACAAAAATACAAAAATACAAAAATACAAAAATACAAAAATACAAAAATACAAAAATACAAAAATACAAAAATACAAAAATACAAAAATACAAAAATACAAAAATACAAAAATACAAAAATACAAAAATACAAAAATACAAAAATACAAAAATACAAAAATACAAAAATACAAAAATACAAAAATACAAAAATACAAAAATACAAAAATACAAAAATACAAAAATACAAAAATACAAAAATACAAAAATACAAAAATACAAAAATACAAAAATACAAAAATACAAAAATACAAAAATACAAAAATACAAAATACAAAAATACAAAAATACAAAAATACAAAAATACAAAAATACAAAAATACAAAAATACAAAAATACAAAAATACAAAAATACAAAAATACAAAAATACAAAAATACAAAAATACAAAAATACAAAAATACAAAAATACAAAAATACAAAAATACAAAAATACAAAAATACAAAAATACAAAAATACAAAAATACAAAAATACAAAAATACAAAAATACAAAAATACAAAAATACAAAAATACAAAAATACAAAAATACAAAAATACAAAAATACAAAAATACAAAAATACAAAAATACAAAAATACAAAAATACAAAAATACAAAAATACAAAAATACAAAAATACAAAAATACAAAAATACAAAAATACAAAAATACAAAAATACAAAAATACAAAAATACAAAAATACAAAAATACAAAAATACAAAAATACAAAAATACAAAAATACAAAAATACAAAAATACAAAAATACAAAAATACAAAAATACAAAAATACAAAAATACAAAAATACAAAAATACAAAAATACAAAAATACAAAAATACAAAAATACAAAAATACAAAAATACAAAAATACAAAAATACAAAAATACAAAAATACAAAAATACAAAAATACAAAAATACAAAAATACAAAAATACAAAAATACAAAAATACAAAAATACAAAAATACAAAAATACAAAAATACAAAAATACAAAAATACAAAAATACAAAAATACAAAAATACAAAAATACAAAAATACAAAAATACAAAAATACAAAAATACAAAAATACAAAAATACAAAAATACAAAAATACAAAAATACAAAAATACAAAAATACAAAAATACAAAAATACAAAAATACAAAAATACAAAAATACAAAAATACAAAAATACAAAAATACAAAAATACAAAAATACAAAAATACAAAAATACAAAAATACAAAAATACAAAAATACAAAAATACAAAAATACAAAAATACAAAAATACAAAAATACAAAAATACAAAAATACAAAAATACAAAAATACAAAAATACAAAAATACAAAAATACAAAAATACAAAAATACAAAAATACAAAAAAAAAACAAAAATACAAAAATACAAAAATACAAAAATACAAAAATACAAAAATACAAAAATACAAAAATACAAAAATACAAAAATACAAAAATACAAAAATACAAAAATACAAAAATACAAAAATACAAAAATACAAAAATACAAAAATACAAAAATACAAAAATACAAAAATACAAAAATACAAAAATACAAAAATACAAAAATACAAAAATACAAAAATACAAAAATACAAAAATACAAAAATACAAAAATACAAAAATACAAAAATACAAAAATACAAAAATACAAAAATACAAAAATACAAAAATACAAAAATACAAAAATACAAAAATACAAAAATACAAAAATACAAAAATACAAAAATACAAAAATACAAAAATACAAAAATACAAAAATACAAAAATACAAAAATACAAAAATACAAAAATACAAAAATACAAAAATACAAAAATACAAAAATACAAAAATACAAAAATACAAAAATACAAAAATACAAAAATACAAAAATACAAAAATACAAAAATACAAAAATACAAAAATACAAAAATACAAAAATACAAAAATACAAAAATACAAAAATACAAAAATACAAAAATACAAAAATACAAAAATTCAAAAATACAAAAAAAAACAAAAATACAAAAATACAAAAATACAAAAATACAAAAATACAAAAATACAAAAATACAAAAATACAAAAATACAAAAATACAAA